>NW_026250421.1:600000-760953 GCF_024521635.1 Tricharina praecox
CCAAGAAGTCGAATCCCCTCGCCTCCGCGTTTGCGAAGAAGCCGGAGGCGAAAGAGCAGCCTGCTACGAAGGAGAAAGCAACCCCTGAAAAGGCCGAGTCTGTGCCGGGAAAGGCCACCGAATCTGCGGCCAGCAAGAAAACGGCGAACGCCTTCTTCTCGAACTGGAATGCCGCTAGTCAGAAGGCGAAGGAAAAGAAGGGGAACTCCCAGGTCAGTCAGGTAAGCCACCCTCGGGGGTGATGGCTATATTGGAGTATTTATTAACGGCGGTAAATAGGCTACATCCCAGAGTCCCCCTGCCGAACCCAAGGACGAGAAGATGGAGTCTGACTCGGAGGCCGAGGAGCCTGCGCCCCCCGCTCGTGACATGGACGAAGACATCCGCAAGCGCAAAGCCAAGCGGGACGCGATCGAGGCCATGATGGACATGTCGGATGAGGAGAAGTCGCCTCCGACGAAGAAGAAGGCGCGTTCGCCATCGCCACCAGCCAAAACCGAGAGTCCTGAGCCGCCGCCAGCTAGCGGCCAGTCGGGCAGGAGACGCGGAAAGAGAAAGATCACCAAGAAAGTCACCAGTAAAGATGACGAGGGATATCTTGTCGTCAAGATGGAGAGCGTGTGGGAGAGCTATTCGGAAGATGAGGCGCCAGCCTCACCCAAGCCCAAACCGAAGGCCACTCCTGCTGCTGCCGCGAAGAAGGGGAAGAAACTGCCGCCACAGCAGGGCACATTAAATAACTTTTTCCAGAAGAAGTAGATTTGTTAGGGAACATGGTGAATGCATGGTGTATCATAGTTTGTTTTCTTTCCGCGAGTAATAATAATGATGGGATTTGATCTATGATTATGACTGTACAATCGGATATCGCCAAACGCCTTTTCTTTCGCCACTCCGTTCTTCCTCAATTGTTGGTGTTGAACCGATGGCCACACTCACACCTGTAGAAAACCGTAGCCTATCCTCCTCCATCAGCCTCCCCGCCCCGTCACTCCCAGGACAGCAGTTACTTACACCTTCATCGGCACTCCGCAGCTGCAGTGTGTAAAACCACATCTCTGGACTGCTGCACTCGGGACACACCTGCGAGATCTTCGCCTCGGTGTGCAAATCCTCCGGCGCAATAGTCTGCACGGCCGACCGCTTCAGCCTTAGCGAGGAGGGGAACGCTGCCGCGGTCGACTGAGTAGTGGTAGATTGCGTTGCGTCGTCTGTTCGCACACGTTCATCATTAGCACGAGAGGATGCGAGGGAGGGGGTGGGTGGGGGTGCGCGGGGAAGGACCGGTCGTGACGGAGTGGCACATCTCGCAGGTGAGTTTGTCGCTGCCCGGCGAGCGATCGAGGAGGTTGCCGCAGTCGGCGCAGAAGACGAGGGTGCCGACTTTTGACATTGCGATTTGCCGGCTGTGCGTGGAGATGTGGAGGTGGAGGTGGCGAGCTGCGGTGGGTTGGTGGACGGCAACGGCGACGGCGGCGGTGGGGTGGTGGATGTGGAGGTTGGTGGATGCGGGAAGGTTATTTTTTGACAGGGATTGCCTTCGCGTGTGCTCTGGAGTCTGCGCGTGCAAAGGAACTTTCTTCGTGCTACTTGGGCCCATGATGGATCACTCGGCTGGCTGCGTTTCGGGACTTTCCGAACAGGCTGTCCGTACGGGTGCTTGGGTCGCATGCAATCAATGGTTAAACAACACAAAATACATATCGGTACGGGTGACAGTTGTAGGTTTACTTGCCCAATATCACTTCCAACACAGCGGACTTCATGCCGGCGTTCAGCTAGTATTAATGACGGTTGACAGCTTCAGTGATCTTCTTCGCTCTGGCCATATAGAGGCACAAGCTTCGCCATCAATAGAGGACTACGATATTACTCTATAGCCACAGCTTCGCAATATGCGGCGAAGAAGATCGATAGCTGTCGCCCTCAAAACATCCTCCGCCTTCCCCCTCTATATACCCCGCACTCCGGATTAGGTTCATGGGTAGATTACTCCAGATCCAGGCTATGCAGCGCAATTTATCAAAACGTCGTCCGTTTGTCGTGACGCACGACATAGGTACATGAACCTGCAGGGTGTGCACAGACCACCGGCTATCCCCGCCTTCGCAGCTCCCCGCAATACACCTCGCACCGCCCCACCCCGCGCTCACCACAAGCCATGGCCGCCACCGCCGCAGTCTACGGAAACTACAAGGGTATATACCTCCCCCCGAGGCGGCGACTATCACTAACGCCCATAGGCTACCAGGGCTCCGCCCGCACGACGACGGGCTCCAACACGAGCAGCAACATTCTCGACGAGCGGCTTGGGCTCGTGTCCACCGCGGTGCCGTCGATCTTCTCTCACAGTCGGGTTCTTGACATCGGGTGCAACGACGGGCGCGTAGCGGTCGACATCGCGCTGCACTTCGGTCCCGCGGCCGTCACCGGCCTCGACCCGGACGGCGCCCTGATCGTGAAGGCGAAGTCGCACCTGTCTTTCCGGTGGTCGCGGTTGGGTCCGAACGGCGAGGTTGATTACTACCCTGCCTCCGCGGTCCAGAAGACCGGTCATGTGCCGTATCCGCTGGATGAAGGTGGCGAGGGCTTGCCGCATTGTGTTAGGTTCGCAAAGGCGGATTTTGTGGATTGGGAGGGCGCCGGGGAGGGGAGCTGCAGCACTGTGCTTATGCTCAGTGTCGTTAAGTGGATCCATTTGGAGCATGGGGATGAGGGTATTGTGCTTCCACATCCCTCTCGGGCAACTGATGCTAATGATGCTAGGACTTACACGCGCGTTTGCCAAAGTCGCCGCGCTGCTAGAGGTCGGCGGGCACTTCGTCTTTGAGCCGCAAGACGCGAAGAGTTACGAGACAGCGGTGAAGAAGAATCCGAGATTGAAAGAGAAGAAGGCAGCATTGAAAATCGAGCCCGAGGATTTTACGAGGATGCTGGAGGAGGTGGGATTGGAGCTTGTGCATGAAATTGGGGGGAGGAAGAGGAGTATTGGTATTTGGAGGAAGAAGTGAATGGGATCTTTGAGGCAATGATGCCAATCGCTACAGATTCGTTGGCAAAGGGTGAGTGAGTGGCAGTGAACCAAGTGAGAAACAGTGATCAGTCTCATCGGCGTTATCACCACCATCGACTCAAAACTCTACGGCAATAGGTAGTTCAAGCAAACAGTATAGAGTAGTATTTATCACCGAGCCACATACTTATGATCCTTATGGATTCAGCGCTCGCCACCTGGCTCCATACCATCCCACCGCCATCAAATCCTCGCCCTCTCATTCCCCCGCCATCAAATCCTCGCCCTTTCATTCCCTCCTCGTATCGTGCACCCAACCAACCAACAGCAATAGACACAGTAAACGACAGAGACAGAAGAATCACAGCAACCGCACAATTACGCCCAACCCGCCCAACGCAAGCCCAAAGAATAACGACAGAAACAGAGACAGAAACGAGCGCGCTATCGAACATCTTTCCCTCGCCACAGAACAGAGCAGAGCAAAACAAAGGGTTCCGTAAGATAGAATAGAGTACACCATAAAAAAACGAACACGCACGCAACGCAAGTTCAAGCAAGCAAGCAAGCTCCAGACGCACGCAACCCCCCATAAAGACCGATAAAAGCAACCCTCGCAGTAGCAGCGCAATCGCAATAGGAAAATGCGTAGAACAATAGAAGAGGAGGAAAGGGGATAAGAAAGAAAGCCATTCATCATTTATAGTATTCCAAGCATGTGCGGAGTCGAATGAAAAAGAGCAAAAAAAAGAGACATTAAGAACCACACAAGAGAACAATCTCGTAACCATTCGTCCCTCTCCCACCTCCGTGTCCAGTCCATAGCCCATAACCCATCCCCACCGTGCCAATGTATGCTGGATCTCTGGACAAGCATCGAAAAGAAGTGAGTAGCAAAAGCGCGGCATGTAAACGCATGCACTGCATTCCAAAGGGACATGGCGGAGGTGGAGGTAGAGAAATGCCTATCAACACAGCCAACCAAACCAGAACACCCAACAAAGGCGGTAAGCACACGCAAGATATCACACCGAAATCAAAAGCAAGGGAAAAGAAATGAAGCAAAAAGACAAGTCCCAAACAAAGCTCTCGAAAAGTAAACGTAAGCGTAAAGAAAAAGAGGGTAAGACTAGTTAAACACAGCCTCTAAAATGATGCATATGCATGCCTGCAACATGGGTAGACGAGGAAAAACAATCACATGGTGACAATGCCAATCGAAAGACATCAACACTGACCGGAGTTTATCACCCGCGCAAATGAGTGTCACGTACTCATTTAACGCATGATTCCCTTGTTGGGACCGTGACCGAACGGCTGACTCTTGAGACTGTCGTGGTGCGGGAATCCGAACGGCGGTCCACCGTGGATGCCACCAAGCATGGCGTCAGGGTGATGGTGTGGTGGGAACGGCATCCCAGGAAAGCCGCCCTGTGGAGGACCGTTCATGTTGGAAGGGAGGGGAGGGGGGCCGCCGTTCATCCCATTGATGCCGTTGATTCCGCCCATTCCGTTCATTCCGCCCATGAGAAAATGAGGAGGTGGGGGCATGTTGGGGGGGAGCGGACCGTTGAGGCCATTGAGGAGCTGGAAGGGAACTGGCGGTCCGTTGACACCTGGGGGCGCCATGAATGGAGGAGGCGGTCCTTGCTGATGACGAGCTCCAGCAAATCCAGGGGGTGGAGCAACTTGTCTATGCGACTGCGGGGGAGGAGCCTGCGAGGCCTGTTGGGGGTTCCATCCAGGGGGAGGACCGTGATGGTCCATCATGTGGGGAGGACCTCTGTTGACGATTGGACTATCCTGGTTGGGGCGATGCCTGAACATCACAGCAGGATCGTCGATGTTTGGGGAGATGGGGTTGTGGTTTCCGCGGTTAAACTGGAGTATACTGGTATCGATTGGTGGAGGCGGAGGCATCTGAGATGGCCCACCATACTTGTTGTGCATCGGCCCGGATTGATGCTGCTGCTGCTGCTGCTGCTGTTGTTGCAGCTGCTGCGGCTGCTCGCCCCGCATCAAACGCATCAAGAAATCCGTGTTGGAGTCCCTACCTGGGCTAGGCATGGGATACTGTTGGTGACCGTGCTGCGCCTGGGGGGGCGGTGGATGGGGAGAGGACATGGAAGGAATTCCTGGAGAGATGCTTGATTGAGGTGGGCGCGAAAGGAGGCCAGCAGAAAGCGAGTCCGACGGCCCCGGGCCGTTGATGTTGGTGGTGCCCAACATCTTCAAGATACGCTGGAAACCCTCGCGGTCTTCTATATCTCCAGAATCACGGACGGGAGACTGAGTGTAGGGTGGGGTACGATTGACAGGCGTCGGGTGGTGTTCCTTGGGTTGGATGTGGGGAGGCGGAGAGTGAGATTCCTGAGGCCCAAAGAAAGACGTAAACCGTGATTTTCCCACCGCTCTCGGTTCAGCACGTGGAGCAGATATGATATCGCCCTGTTCGGGGCTCTTGAGGATGCTATTGCCGCTCCAGAATCCAAAGAATCGATCGACCCCATTCTCGGCGGCATGGGGTGGCTCAGGCTCGTGGCGTTCGTTGGCTACTGATTGGGTCAGCGAGATCCTTCGGCAAGTGGATGGTGAATGTGGTTACCCCTGTCCAGAAAGACACCTCCTTCGGCGTCATCTCGTGGGTTGCTCTCTTGTCTCTTGGGATTCTCAGCCTTCACCTGCTTCTCTTCGATTCGGGGTGTAGGAGTGGGTTCGGGAACATGCTCCGGCTCCTTAACAGGCTTTTCGATCAAATCCTCAGGCTTCTTGTGGGGCTCGGTAGAACCTCCTGATGAGGCCTTCATTCTCTCCTTCCATTTCTGGAAGTCTTCCATAGAATGAGCAGCTTTACCATCCCCAGATTTGCCGTCGCTGTCCATCCACTCAGGGTCCTTCTCGACTCTGCTGCCAAAGCGGTGATGATCACGTGGATTATCTCTGTTGTTCCTCTCTCCGCGGTTGTCCTCAAGGAGCCAGCTTGATTCATCCCGCTTGCCTCGGCCGCGGTGTTCACGGTCGCGTTCCTTGCCAAAGTTCTCGTACTTGGCAGGGCGTTCCCTATCCCACGGCGATCCCCCCTTCTTGTCTGCATCCCCACGCATGTCCTTGCGGAAACGCTCACGATCACCTCCTTCCTCAGCACCAAAGCTCTTACGTGGTTGACGAGAGACGTTCGTCCATCCGCCGCCCCCCTCGGAGTCCTCCCGGCGCTTCGAGAATCCTCCCCGGAGGTCACTAAAGTCACGACCTCCAGCCTCCTTATCCCGTTCCTCGCCACGGCCGAACCCTCCGAAGCTCTTGAATCTCTCAAATCGGGGACTCTCTCCTCGCTCGTCGTCGAAAGTCGGGGTATTAATGCTGGCAGACCGTACGGACTCGTGATCGAATTTATTACCAGCTGAAGTACGGGCCGAGGAGGATGCGAAAGACATTTTGGGCGGGCCGAGAACCATGTCTTCCGGAACTAGAACGTGTTAGTATATTGGGATGGAAGGGCGAGATAGAGCTATGCAACGGGATGCATACTGGACGATCTCGACAACCGGGAATCACTGAAGATGGAGGGGCGACGGTTCGTCATAGCGCTTCATCGCAGTTAGCAATAGGACAAGGTTTAGAGTTAAAACAACGTACCCACGAGGGGAGTCATCATTGCCGTTGCTGTTACCAGCAATGTCGCCGTCCGTTCTGGCTCTCGATGCGGTTGGACGAGCAGTAACTGGTCTATCATTCCATATTAGCACGATAGCATCGTCATAGCTGAGGCGCGGGGTATTTACCCCATCCATTCTTCCATTGGCGGCAGTGTGCTCGGCTTCTTCACGAGAGGAGACTTTGCCAGCGCGAGCAATTCCTCTGGCTCATACCGCCGCGGTTCTGGGGTAGCCATGGTACCTTAGAAGGTGAAGGCAACTAAGGATTGATAGGGGGGCGTGCTGAAGGGATGTGACGACGGACGAGCAACGGCGGAAACCGGAGGTGTCTGAGCGAGCAGGAGCAAATAGAGTTTCTTTTTCGATAGCAATAAGGCTGATTATCGATGAGCTAGAGCGGGATGATTAAGGTACAGGCAGTAGGAAGGGATTTGGTTGTTGTTGTTGCTGGTGGTTGGTAGTTGTGATCGGTGGATCCTATGGGGGATTTTTGTGGGAGTTAAGGTGAGGTGGGCAGGTTGGTTGTGATTGTTGGGCTTTCTCAGTGTCGGTTCGTATGTTCTGTCTGCTCTCCGCCTTTACTGGCCATGCAGCCAACATAAGCTACTTGGAGGGCCGGGTAAAAAGGTCGTAAATTTTGGGGGGTACGTAAAAGCTGGGAACTGGGGAGCCGGAAGAGGTAGGGTGTAGGGTTGCATGATTACATGAGATGGATGAGATGCGATTAAGCTCCTTATCTAATCTAATAAAAGACAATCAAAGGGTTATCGCTCCTATCTTATCTCATCTCATTAGCCATCAGCAGGTGACTCAACTGAACGTGTTACACAGTCCCTATCGCACACCCAACCCCTCTCACCCCGCCATTCACACCCATCTCCACGCGCCTAAACACCGACGATCACACGAAGAACCCCCCGCTAAAGTACTCCCCTCCAGACAGATCGCAACAAACAAGTCCACGTATGGCCTCCGCAGCTGCAGACAAACTGGCCACGATGTCCCTCAAGTCAGCGCAGACCGTGTCTCACGGACCATGCAACAACACTGCTGAGTGGAAGACTCAGCTCGAGAGTGTGTCCGGGCTTCCGGAGTCTTATACTCTGACAAAGACTCTCGTCTTCAAGCCCAGTATGTAGTTATTAGAGGCTTCAGAGATTGTCGAATTGACAACTGACTGAAACCCTAGAGACCCCGAAGTCCCAGACCGCCGTTCTTGTCGTCGTGATCGCTCTCGAGGATTCGGATACCAACTCTGCATTGGTTGCAAAGGCCCTTGAAGTCAAGGAGCCTCGCTTTGCGCAGGCCGCTGCCGTACAGGAAGCATTGGGCTCCCTGCCCGCAGACGGTAGGTCTATTTGTTCATTCTGGTTCACTGCGGCGGAGCCATCTGCACTGACCTACGGTCGGCTGTGCGGCATTGCGCTCCATGTTTTTGTTCTGTTGAATGAAAACTAACCGAATGGTAGTATCCCCTTACACAATCACCCAGGAGAATGCCGCGTCTGTTCAGGTCGCGTTTGACCAGCGCATCCTTGATTCTTCCGCGAAGATTGGTGTCCACACCACCAAATCTGACGAGACTGCGTTTGTCTCGGGTACAGAGATCCGATCATACCTTGAGAGCACTGGTGTCAAGCTCACCGTTGTGGATTTCTCACTGGCGAGTGTGTACGTTACTCGCCCTTGAGGACATGGAAAATTGCATGCACGCTGTGAGCAATTTCTAATGAATATCTATTTAGGCAAGCTGTCGCAAAGACTATTCCTAACAAGCCCGCCGTAAAGCAGGCTAAGGAGAAGACGATCGACGGTGCCGAACTTGTCGGTATCACAATCCGAAAGGAAGACGATTTCTCTGCTTGGTATCAGCAAGTCCTCACCAAGGGAGACATGTTGGATTACTACGATATCTCTGGATGCTACATTCTCAAGGTACTGATTTATATTCCGAGTCGTGGAACTCTACGGCTAATAAGTGCGTGTTAGCCGTGGTCATACTCCATTTGGGAGAAGGTGCAGAAGTACTTCGACGAGCGAATCAAGGGAATGGGAGTGCAAAATTGCTACTTCCCCATGTTCGTATCGGCAAAGGTTCTCGAGCGAGAGAAGGACCACATCGAGGGCTTCGCCCCCGAAGTCGCCTGGGTGACCAAAGCGTAATATTCCGCTCTCACCATCTAGGAACAACAGGATATTGACATTTTCCAGAGGTTCAAAGGAGCTCGATGAGCATATTGCCATTCGTCCCACCTCCGAAACCGTCATGTATCCCTACTACTCCAAGTGGATCCGTTCGCACCGTGATCTCCCCCTCCGTCTCAACCAATGGAATTCGGTCGTCCGATGGGAATTCAAGCACCCCCAGCCTTTCCTCCGCACTCGCGAGTTCCTCTGGCAGGAGGGCCACACGGCGCACTTGCGTTTCGAGGAGGCCGACAAGGAAGTAATGCAAATCCTGGAGTGGTACGTGGGTATCTACAAGGACATCCTCGCTGTTCCTGTCATCAAGGGAAAGAAGACCGAGAACGAGAAGTTCGCGGGAGGTTACTACACTACCACTTGCGAAGGATACATTCCCTCTACCGGTCGTGGTATCCAGGGCGCCACCTCTCACTGTCTGGGTCAGAACTTCTCCAAGATGTTCAACATCACCGTCGAGGATCCCGAGTGGAAAGAAGGCCAGCCAGATGAGGCGAAGAAGGTTTATGTGTGGCAGAACTCTTGGGGCCTGTCCACCCGTGTGATCGGTGTAATGGTCATGGTTCACGGAGACAACAAGGGCTTGGTCCTTCCTCCCAACGCCGCTCAGATTCAGGTTGCGATTGTTCCCTGCGGCATCACCGCCAAGACCACCAAGGAGCAGAGAAGCAGCCTGGAGAACTCAGTCTTGGATCTTGAGAAAACTCTTAAGGATGCTGGAATTCGTGTCCATGCCGACCTTAGGGATACCTACTCTCCTGGTTACAAGTTCAACGACTGGGAGCTGAAGGGAGTTCCATTGCGACTTGAGTTCGGCCCCAAGGACATCGAGAAGAAGCAGGTCGTCACTGTTCGCCGTGACACCGGTATCAAGCAGAGCATCTCGCTCGATAACGTTGCGGAGCAGATCTCGGCCATCCTTGACACCATGCACAACGACATGTACAACAAAGCCAAGAAGTCCTACGACGACCACGTTAAGCTCGTCACCAAGTGGGAGGAGGTTGTTCCGGCTCTGGACGCAAAGAATGTCATTCTCATGGCTCACTGTAAGTTCAAATTTTGTATGTGCGCATCAAGCTTCGCCGTGGCTAATAGACATAGGTGATGACAACGAGTGTGAGGACAACGTCAAGGATGACAGTAAGGGACGTGTCGATGCCGATGCTCCTGAGGACTCGCGGGCCCCGTCCATGGGTGCCAAGAGTTTGTGCATTCCGTTCGAGCAGCCCGATGGCGAGCATAAGCTCGTGCCTGGTGTCACGAAGTGTGTGAAGTGCGGCGAGGATGCTAAGGTACATTCCGTTCCAGATTAACGTCGATCACTCATTTCTGACATAAATGGCAGCACTACACCCTCTTCGGTCGGTCCTACTAGACGATGCTGAGTTGATGGGAGGTTTGGTCTGGTGTTTCTTGCAGCGTTCCGGGATTTGAATGGGATACGGTCTTTTCGTTTGGGCGTCTAGTCGTTTCTATTGATCAGCTCTTCGGTGTTATCTATTGGCGGGGCAGCATGCGAGCACATCTGGACTCATTGATATCGACTGTTGTTCGTTGGGAAATGTGGGGTAATGATTCAACATAATCAGACTCGGGGAATCGTGGGATGTGAGCGGGGTGTCTGCATGACCAGTACCGATCCACTCCGACTCGAATGGCGCCTTACAGAATACCTGCAGTGGAGTCGGTGAGTATCGGTACCGGATAACGGGGTATCGCTGCATACACGAGTGATTTTATGTGATCGTCAACATCCCTCGGCTTTCCGATGATCCGGAATGACCCCTTGAAGCGATAAGCCGGAAAGAAGAATACCGAGGATGCTGGTTGAGTCTCCTTATGTGCTCCTCACGGGGGCTGGCCATCAGGCTGGTGCAGGGATATACCATTGACATCCATCATATTGAAGGTCTCATCGGTCTCATTGGTGGATGTTTCGATCCTGGTGAGGAAGAAATGGGCGGGGCGGTGAAGAACTTTAAGAAATTCCTTCTCGAAGAATTTCGAGGGAATAACGAGAACAGCCCACTTTTGCCAAATAACTGACCACTTTTACCCTCATAGACAACCGGGATTAGCTCAGCCAGCAGCCAGCAGCCCAGCCCTAGCTTGCATGCAGCACTCTATGCTCTATGGAGGTACTCCACACATGTTCGATGTGATCAAAACCCAGGGCTCAAGTGCAAGCAGGCTGACATAGGACAACCCACTCTATTGGAACCGCCGCTACCGACGTTCATCTAGGCCGCTGCAATCCAACGGCCTTGCATTTGCATGTGAACTGGTATTTTCGTTTGGATTTTCGGCGAGGTCATCCGGGGCTGTGGTGTTTCAAGGGGGAGGGGTTTTTTCTGTCCGTTCCCTCTATGTAGAAGGGGCTCTCACTCAGGCGCTCCACATGTATGTAAGCTGCGCGGTTTTTTTCCCTTCCGCTCCTCCCTCGCGCCTCGCTCGGGCCGCTCGGATGATTGGGGAATACCGGGTGGGATATTCCCCACGCATGAATGTTCAAGGACCGCTAGTGAGGTATAGGTACCCCTCCTATTGAGCCCCGGCCGAGACCCGCAAACGCGTTAAGGCCTCAGCGAATGGTAGCGGGTACTGGTACCTATATATATATCCAGCTCTGCTCCACTCAGGAGCTCGGTGTAAAGCGTGGTGTGATCAGCTATTCGATGAGTCCTCCAGAAGAAGTTTATACCCCAAAAACCACTCTTAGCTATCAGGTCACTCGGCGAAGACGACGACGATGCGCTCAAAACATCACTACCATCAGCGGCTCAGCGCCCACGAAATAAGGAAATGGCACTCTGAGGCGCGTCAGAAGCGGCTGCATGAGCGGTGGGTGCCGTATTCCCTCCGGTGGAAGGGAGGGATCTTTTTACGCGTGATGCCCCAGGTGTGTATACGAGCATTCCGTCGCCTTCTGGGAGTGCTTAACACTGACGGTTACGTGCGTCGCGTCGGGAAGATGATATTTGCTGGACTATTCTCCGCGGCGATTTGTTCTGTCCTCAGCTTTACGGGCCTCCACATCGCGTTGAGATCGCCGATTCTGTTCACGGCATTTGGGTTCGTCGTCGGCATTGCGATCTCGTTCCGCATGACGGCGAGCTACAATCGTTGGTGGGAGGGCAGGATGCAGTGGGATCATCTCTCGGCTGTGTCCAGGAGTATGGCGAGGACCGTCTGGTTGCATGTTCCACCGCCGAAGGCGAAGGAGTTGTCCGTGGCGGGTATGATGAACGAAGGACAAGGTGTTAGGGATAAGAGGGCGGTTATGAAGGTCATTCATGCGCTGGCGGTCGCGTTGAAACACCATCTGCGTGGTGAGAGGGAGTGGGATGATCCTGAGGTTTTGGGGTTCAAGGAGTTGCTGGATGGAATTGGAGAGGTGAGTGCATTCCGTAAGGCAGGCAAGCAGGCCGAGAGTCAGAGCTGATGGAAACATACAGTACCCGTACAACTCCATCAACCACCCGCTCACCCTGTCCCTCTACCTAAGCTCCTACGTCGAGCACGCCCGCACCACCACTGCGATCGATACCCAAGTCCTCACCCACCTCCTCACGCACGTCGACACCTTCACCTCGATCATTTCCGCGTGCGAGCGCCTCCTCCGCACTCCCATCCCGCTCGGCTATCAGATCGCCATCTGTCGGCTGGTCTGGTTCTTCATCCTCTGCGTCCCCAGCCAGCTGTGGCGCGAGCTCCGGTGGTGGACTGTTCTCGTCACCGTGGTGCTGGCTTACATGGTCTTCGCCCTGGCCGAAGTTGGATTGGAGATTGAGAATCCCTGGGGGGAGGGCCCGAATGACCTCGATCTCGATAGGTATTGCAATCTACTAGCCCTCGATCTAGATGAGATCACGAATACCATTCCGCCAAAGAGAGGGTGGGCCACGTTTGATATCGGCACCGGGAGCTCGAGTGCCTCGGTTACAGGCACTACTACGCCCACGCCTGCGCCGACACCAACGCCGACGCCGAGGAGCTGGGGGGTGTTGGTGGACGTGAGCGCCAGGCTTGAGGAAGATATGGGAGATGTTGTGTAGACGGTGCGATACAGTGGATGGAGTGAGACATGGAGTAGAACACAGTGGGATGGGAGGATATACAGATGAGCATGGACGGCTAAACTAGAGCTCGAGCTATGAAAACGCATCTAGAGATTAGAGTAGACATTTAGATACATATTCACAATACAAATAGACCGAGTACACTTGATATAGGCTGTATCCTTCATGGTTGTGCCAGTCCGCACGAATAATGGACGTCTAGATAGCTTGCGCGGCTAACCGTCGTCTACGGTGGAATTCCCTGAAGATTCGAGGACTGCCGAAGCTTCCCTTAGCCCACATAAATGATAGCCCGCATCTGCAGTTACAAGCATAAATCATCCAGCCAATCAATCATTCAAAGCTCAAGCGATCCAGCTAACGCGGTGAGGGGATGGGGACGACGCGCTCCAGCAGTTCAGAGATGGCAAGCGGTCAACTGCCTTGAACCCTGGATTGGATTACTTGCCATACCTCATAATTCATTGCTACCATCTTCCCCTCCCTCCTCATCACTTACCTTCCCTTGGTGGTAACATATACTTCACCTTATTCCTCTTAACTCAGCCCCAATCTCTTGCCCCTCCTCTTCACAGAACAGCCGCATCTCACAAGACCTCGTTTACCACAGACAACCTACGGTATCCATCACCCAGAAGTAGCAGACATGGAACGAGCCTCCCTTGCCGGCATGCCGCAAGAGCTCTTGTAAGCTTCCTTCCGATTCGTTATTCCGTCTGGCCCTAGTAGGGATATTCACTACTCCCCCGGGTGGGGTCAGTCGTGGTGGGGTAGCTTTGAGCTCATCAATGTCCAGCTTGATGAATCGTTCGGCGGTTCCACAAGGGGCGGGGCAGGCAGAATACCTCACCGGGCTGGAAATCCCATGCTTCGAAACTATCAAGCTCCTGACGGGCCAATTGACCCATACGCTCTTCATCGGAGATGTTGCTTCGGTTACCTATGCTGACGGAATGTCTACAGCGACGATGTGTGTTCGCACCTCTCGCAGCACACCCTGACTAAGCTCGCCCGGGCCAGCAAGACCATCAACCGCAAGGTTCAGAACCCACTATACTACCATTGTGTTGTTCGAGACTTCAGACGGCTGGCACTGTTTGTGCGGACCATGAGCGACGCGGCGCAGTGTGACAGGCGCGGAGATGTGTTCAGCAAGAACCTCTACGACCTGCGTCTGATCTTAGATCCGAGCGTGGAGGAGGGAAACCGTGCGACTGCAGTGGTCTTGGGTAGGATGATATCCAGTGTTGCTAGGTGAGTTGGACCAGGTGACCGTACGGGCTCTCTGAATGGATTTCCTTGGGCTGAAGAGAGTTCTACTTACCTAGGTACTGTCCGAAAATCCGAACTCACCTGGTCCTCAAAAATGCTACGTGCAATAGCCAGCCAATCTCTTCGTTCTCGATAGAAACTTTCCCCCGCGTCATCTCTTTGATCCTCCACACCAGTGAGGGTGTACGGGCTTCGGGGTCACAGCGACAGAGGACCCAGGCAGTTGTTTACAACAGCAGGGTGGCCCGGATGGGCCATCACAGGGACGGATCGAATACTAGCTGCAGGCCGCGTGCAGAATTTTGGACGGGAATATTCAACGGCACGAGCTTTCCGCACCTGGAGGAGGTTGAAATAATCCATGAACGCAGTGGATTTTTCTACAGTGATGTGGTTATTGAGGCCGGCGAATTGAAGGGTCTGCAGAACATCAGAAGGCTGGCCGTCAAGTGGGCGCCGGAACTCAATTCCTCGGTCCTCACGTCAGCGCTCCGGTGCGCTCCGAACCTGACACATTTGGAGCTGAAATTCATCAGTGGGCTGGAGTACTCCGGTGAATCCCATCACCTCTCTCCACTGCAACTTCCCAGGCTGATGATGTGATTTCCATGCCAGATCTGACCAAGCTGATCCAGTTCGCGCTGCCCAATCTGAAGAATTTCACGCTGTGGGTATGGCCGGATCACGATTCTGCGCGAAAGCATCGCGAGGACCTGCGTTACGTGGACCCTCTGCAACCTTCCAACCCCGCCGGGAAGCCCGTCCATCTCTGCCCGCTCTTCCGCGACTTCGGAAAGAACACGCCGCACTTCGACATCTTCCTGCCCTTCGTTTGCCGCGAGCTGTTCCTCACCGTCGCCGAACGCATCAAGATTGCAGACGCCGACATCAGCTTCACTGTGGGCACCCGCGACGGCGGCAAGTCCCCCGTCGACAAGCTGGACGCCGCCGCCATCGCCGCCGTCGTCAAGGAGCACCGCAAACTCGTCGAACAGGCGCGGTTCCAGGCGGCTGTCAAGGAGAACATGGCGGCCGCTAGGAAGGAGGGGAAGGACAAGCTTGTCACGCTGGCAGAATACGACGTCAACCAGACCAATCTCAAGCGCGAGCGCACGATCAAGAGCGAGAAGTGGAAGCGAACTGTCCGCTGCGGAAAGCGCCTCTGCAGGAGCTACGAGAGCTGGGAGGAAATGGGGGTGCTCGCGGGGCTCGAGGAGAAGAATACCACCTGGGTTTTGGGACGTATGTTGTCCCTTCCTCCCACATTTTGGTCATGCCGTTGCTGATGAACAAAAGATGAGAGACTAGACACGGCGGCAGTCTTCACTGGCGGCTCACCTTTCCCCACCGGCGAGAAGAGCTACGATCAGCAGTTCCCCATGCAGAACGACTCCGACTGCGCCGCTAGAATTACTGCGCTGCGCGTTGGCGGCCGTGATCATGGCATCGATTTCAACGAGCACGCGCACTGATACGGGATCTCGCGCCTTGTCGCGCCCGGGAGTACTGACGACTTTTATGACGTTATGACGCTTTTTGTGTACTGGCACGGAAGGTTTGGCTGGTTGGTTAGCTGGTTCTTTGGGCGGGTGGGGTTGGGCGGTGTTGATAGTGCGATTGTCTTTTTTTTTTCCTTCTCTTTGCTTTGCTCTACTCTACTTGGGCGGTTATGTTGGTACCGCGTGTGTGTACTTCTTTTTGATACTCTCAGTGTGGGGCTTCTACGGGCACGCACTTTGTTTGTTTGTCTTGTTTGTTTATTCATCGATCGATTGCATGGCTACGGCTGCGGCTAAGGGTACGGCTACGGACAATAAATACTGTCTGTTTCCAGATGAGTGCTATGATAGGTACTATGGTCCGAGTGATATCTGTGAGTGGAAATCATAGGTAGGAGTCAGGACCCGTTTGGCTGCGTAAAATACCGGTACTGGGGAGGACTTTACATGGCAGAAGCTATAGTAAGTAAGACTTTATCGGGAGAGCAGTAGACAGTACCATATAGTTCCTGGTGAGCCGCAGTGCTTGTTTGTGGAATAGTGGTGATATGAGTTAGGAGGTATGTATCGTGGTCTGAATGAAGTCCATCTCGGCGCACGCCGCACGTCGACCACAGCAGTAGCAGCCACTCATCTTTCCCACTCTACACACACTGTCTCTCTACTATCTATAGTACACTCGGCTTCACTAGGTATTTCAGCCTTAGCCACAGCCTCGGCAACTTGTTTCATCCACCCACTCGTCACCCACTCACACACACACACTCACTCACTCTCCCGCAAATACTGTTCATAGGTGGCTGGAATCGTAGTGTCTTTATCTGTCACTTCAGCGTCGTCTTCGTTTTACATATACACGTGTCTTGCATTGTTTCGCTTGCTACCTACAGCATATATACCAACCTATATCATCGCGGACTATGCGCAGAATACGTACGTACTGATCGGCATTGACTTTTAGGTGATGACGGTGACGCGGCTTTACTATAGCTACTAGGTAGACAATATGCCTACTCCGAAGTTGGAAGTCGTCCCGCTCCCTGTCGGCCCACTCCTCGTCGGCCCCGCCAAGCGCAATCACGTCCTCAAACACGGTACGCGGTCCCAAGCTCCCAGACTCGCAGCTTTCCGAAAACGTTGACCACTTCGGTGCATAGGTCCTCTTTCAAGCACCCGATTGAGAATTGATCCACGTGTTGCTCATCTCGCAACAATGTATTACGATCCCGCAACAATGTATTACGATCCCGCATCCCGCATCTACCATCTACCTACCCGACCAAGACCTCAAACCATGCCCCCCTCCCCTCCCTCTTCCTCGCGGCTCTAACGGCGGCTTCAAACCTCTTCGCCGTCGCCTCCTCCGCACCGACAATCACGACGGTTTCCACGCCCCTCCACGCCCCCGTCCACGCAGCCTCCTCATCCTCCTCCTCGAGGACACCCGCCACCGCCGCATCCATTTCCAGCCACTTCAGACACAGCAGCCTCTTGACAATTCCCCTCAGCAGCTTCTCGAGCACAGCCCTGTCCGCCCACCCGCTCAGCGACAGATGCGTCAGCCGCGGCGTAAGCTCCAGCAGCCGTAGCAGGCCCTTGCCATCGTCCGCCGCGGGACTAGCGAGGGAGAGGTGCGTGAGGGCAGGAAACCTGGTATTCGCCACAACAGGCGCCTCATCCCAACTATCGCCCAGCACCCCGCCCTCCCCCACCTGTAGCGGCGGCGGCCGGAAAACCTGCAGCAGCCCCGTAGGCGCACAACACTGCAGCGACAAGTGGGTAACTCCCTCCTCGCCCTCGTCGACAGGGAACAGCGCGAGCAGTCCCGCGGGGGTGACGGGCGCGCGCACACCGTGCAGCGAGTGCAGGTACAGCAGCAGCAGGCTCTTCAGCCGCGCCGGCAGCAAAGGCAGGTACCACTTGTCCCACGTCGTGTGGAAGTCGTAGTCGCGCGCGATCGCGGTGAGGGCGAAGTGTGTCAGGCTGCCCGGGGCGGGGAGAGGCGGGTGCGGGAAGAGGGAGTGCGCGCTGCGGGTGGGGGAAGGGGTGGCGGTGGCGGATGGGGGGGTGAGCCATGATGCTGGCGGAGGAGGGCCGGGGGTGCGTGGTAGACGCGGGGCGGTCGTGATGCGTGGGCGGGGAGGGGGTGGTGGGGGTGGAGGCGTGTCCAGGAGGTGTTGTAGCAGCGGCGGGATGCTGCGGGTTATCGCCGGGAGGGTGGCGGTCGGGTTGTCGTAGTGGTCATGGTTGTGGTGGTGGGACTGCGAGCTCCGGAGGTGGCTGAGGAGCGTGTTGACATTTGTTGTGGGGGTGTTGTTGTTGTTGTTGTTGTTGTTGTTGTTATGGCTGCTGCTGCTGCTTCCGCAGCCCACAGTGCTGGATGAGGCGAGGTGGAGCGAGGTGGGGGCGGGGGCGGGCTTGATGTGAGTCCACTTTTGGTGATATTTGCGGGGCATTCAGTGTGCCCGCGAGAGAGGTTGTTGGGAGGGAGGGGAGCGAGGGGGGGCTAGGATTGCCAGTGGGAATGATGGGCTGGGCTACAGATGGTAACGTTGAGGTGCTTTCTTACCTACTTAAGTTACTCGACACGCAAGGGAGGGAAGCTGTCATGATTCATCGTGACTCTTGAGCTCAAGGTCCTGATCGGGCTTAGCGGAATGTGCCTTCTTCGGCGTCCGGTTTTAATTGACTTTATTTTTATTTGCTATTCTATGTTTTCCGTTTTCATTTTCCGTTTTCATTTTCCGTTTTCATTTTCCGTTTTCATTTTCCGTTTCCTCCTTGCTGCATCCGGCCGGCATCTATCGGCCATCGCGATTACCCTGCTCGTGCTCTCCGCTTCTATTCCGTCTCAGCCGCAGAAAAGGAAGCTCCTTGGAAGAAATCTCCGGCGAGCGGCATGCGTCTCCGCCGCGGCGAGAGCAAAGCATCAAGCGATTCGCTGCAACCGACGTCCGGCCAGGCCGAGACGACCATCTGATATCAGGCGAGGATTCACCGTGCGTCGTTCGTTGTTCAGCTTGTCACCGCAGCATCATCTCCGTCGCCCTGGGCAGTGGGTTCAGGTTCAATTCAACACGACATCCATCCAGCATCCACCGCTCCCTCATCCTCACCCCTTCCCCCCTCCCCTCGCCTCCTCATGCTCTCGCGCCTCGCCAGCGCCGCGTCTCTCTGTCACCTCTCACCTCCTCGGGCCAGATCGTCCGTAAAGCTCGCTCGCTCACTTCCTTTCCCCCAGACCCAGACCTCCTTCCCCTTTCGGCTCCAGAATTATTTCCCAACCACAAAAAAAAGCCGCACCATCACATCAGATACAGTGGGCCGCGCATGTCACCATGTCACCCACCCACGCACCCGGCCCATCGGATATTCTCGGATCGGGTGCCCTCGGTATCTGATTGAAATTAGAGTTATCAGATTGAGTAAGTGCAGAGCACGCGGCACGCGGGGGTGGAAGGGGGGCGGTGGAAGGAGGGTTTATTTTTTTGCTTTTTGCTTTTGTTGCTTCCTTGAACTTTACCGGCGGGGAAGGGAGGGGAGGGGAGTGGGGAGCAGCAAACAGCAGCAGGCGATTACCGATGCTGATGGATGGGAGAATTTCGGGCGCTGAGCTGACCCAGCTGAGCTGACTCCGGCTGCGGAGTTGGCGACAAACGTATGGATGCCACTCGGTTATCTGGAGGTAAGGTAAAGGATATGTAGGTGCTCTGTATACTTCCGGAGCACTCTACCGTGGCGTGGGCACTCGTGTAAAGGAGGATCGCCGTGTACGGCTACTACTCGCTCGCACGGAGAATCAGGGAATACGGTAAGGAGATGTGGCGATCTATGGAGAAGCCAGCCAGCCCCAGCAAGCGGTCAAGCAGGCAGGCAGGGGAAGTGAAAGCAGGAACACAGCAGCAGGCGAAATGGGTCGGCATATGCGTGTTCGCTGCTCTACTCGGTAGTCTTACAGCTTCTAGATCGTTTGGCTGTCCTTATCAAGTTGTCCGTATTCGGATGGGCGGTGGAGTGAGTGCGTCCCGAAGTGAAAAAGGACCCATCCCCACCGACACCTTCCGTTCGTCGAATTCTGTCCGAGTTCTTCCAAGTACACTCCTTCTCACTCACACCCACACCCACGCTCACACCCCTACTCACACTTCTCTCCTCCTCAACAACTGCCCCTCTGCCATCAACGTGTGGTTTAAAAACGACAACTCTGCGCGCTCCCTACCCTCTCCCCCGTCACTGTTGCATCGGCTACGCCCTTCCGTAAAAGTCTACTTGCTTCTCGCCACCCATCTCGCCTCGTGGCCCCTTCTATTAGACTCTCGAGACCCTCCCTTGCCCATTCTCTCTTCAAATCAACATCATCGCGACATCACACCCTTCACAGGTCGCCAGTAGCAACACCCACCCCGAATAGTAGCAGAATGGGTAAGTGCTCGGCTCCGCATTGCTACTACTGGTTTTGGCCGGGTCGCGGAATTGAAGCACTAACACCAAGTTTATAGCCCACGTTTTGCTTCCACCGCGCGACCCGCACCAACATTCAATCCCCCACCACCACCATCAACACAACCAGAACCCCAATTCCCCCATGATCCGAAGGATGAGTAGCAGCTCCACCACCACCACAACGTCGGTGCATAATGAGTCGCCCGCCGACATCGAGCAGACCATCCCGGAGGAGCCGGCCGCCCTTCCGACTGCCGAGGTCTCGGCTCCCACCAACGCCGCCGGCGGTATGGAGACAACCGAAAACCAGGTCGACATTCTGATCCAGAAGATGAACAAGTGGAAGAGCCCCGTGCTCGGCATCGACTTTACGAGCACCGGCAAGACTCGTCGCGCCCCATCGCAGTTGCTCAAAGTGGGCTTGAACGACCCGTTGCACGGTCTCGATGACTCGTCGGCGACGAATCTTATCCAAGGCCAATGCTGCGGTGGCGGCTGCTGTCGTCTTCCATCTGGTGCGCCGTCGCCCGCCAGGTCGCCTGCGCCGCTGAACCTCGATATCCCCGACAACGACGCGTTCCAGAGTCTCAAGCTCAAGTTGTCGCCGCTTTCGTCTCGCAGCAGGCTGTCTAGCATCACGCCGCTGCCGGTGAAGAACATCTCGATTGAGTCGGTGCAGGAGCCCGAGGAGCACAAGTCGACGGCGTTCACTCACCCGCCGAAGTTCGTCACTCCGCACCCTCCGTACGAGGTGTTTGCGGCCAAGGTTAGCTGTACCCGCGAGTTGACCAGACCTGGCGCTCCCAAGCGGACCTACCACTTCGACCTCGATGTCACCGATTACCCCGAGGAGGCCGAGGGTGTCGACTTCCGTGTCGGTGGTGCGATCGGTGTCCAGGCGCCCAACGATTTCGAGAGCGTGGATGCCATCTTCGATCTGTTGGAGATTTCGCAGGAAGACCGGGATGCTCCCGTCATGTTGAAGACCGAGGGTGGCCGCTGGCCTACCATCTGGGGGGAGGAGGAGCCTCGCACCCTGCTTACTACCCGCCGTGAGCTACTGACGTGGACCGTCGACATTCAGTCTTACCCGCCGACCAAGAACCTCTTGCGTCTGCTGGCCGAGTATGCGTCCGACGAGGACCAGAAGACGATCCTCTTGTACCTCTGCTCCAAGCAGGGACAGGCCGCCTTTTGCGAGTATGTGTTCTCCTCTTCCGTCTCACACCATCCCGTGCTCGGGGTTGCCCTCCCTTTTTTTTTTGACTTCCATGATGCACTTATCAGATCTACTGATTAACTGACATCGATTTCAGACTGCGCACAGGCCCCTACGTTACACTGGAGCAGCTTCTCAATGCGTTCCCCTCGTCGAAGCCCCCCTTCGACCACCTGTTGTGCAACCTCTCGACGTTGATGCCCCGCTTCTACTCGCTCTCCAACGACCCCCACTTCTCGCGCGATGCCTCCCACCGCCGCATCATCGAGATCGCCGTCACCGTGCACGAGTCCTCGATGCGCTGGCGCCCCGGCAACCGCACCGGCGTAGGCTCGGGCTTCTTCGAGCGGACCGCGCGCAAGATCCTCGCATCCCCCTCCTCGACCGAGACTTATCACATCCCGATGTTCCGCGGTCTGATGGCGAACCCACTGGCAAAGGAGTTCGTCGCCGACGGCCCCATGCTGCTGATCGGCGCGGGCGTCGGCATCGCGCCGTTCCGCGGCTTCGTCCAGCGGCGCCTGCAGAACGCCAACTGCGTCAACAAGGTGTGGGTTCTGCAGGGCGTGCGCGACTCGCTCGTTGACGAGCTGTATTCCGGCGAGTGGGGCGTCCACGACGAGCAGATCAAGAAGGTCGTCGAGAGCCGTGTTGGCACGGGCAGATACGTCCAGGACGAGGTCCGCGCGCAGGCCGATCTGGTCTGGTTCGTTATTAATGCCCTGGATGGAAGGGTTTTTGTTTGTGGAAGCAGTAAGGGAATGGGCGAGGGCGTGGAGGAGGCGCTGGTGGATGTGGCGATGCTCAAAGGACGCCTCAGTAGGGAGGAGGCCGGAGAGTTCTGGAAGAAGAAGAGGGAGGGGTTGCAGTATATCGCTGAGACTTGGTGATTATACACACATACCCTTTCCTTTTCGGTGGTGGGATGTCTGGCTGCCTGGCTGGCTTCATGCCATTATCCTTATCCTTATCCTTACCCTTTTCCTTACCCTTTTCCGTTTCCTTTTCGGTGGTTGCCTTTTCTCTTTTCTTTCCCTTTTCTTCTTCTCTTTCTTTCTTCTCTTTCTTTCTGTTTTCTTGATTTTTGATGGAGGGACGGATGGGATGGCTCGATATCATTTCTTACTGTCGACTGGGTGGGTGGTTGGGCGGATGCATGGCGTTTTGATTTTGACTTTATGTTTGTGTTTATGTTTGTGCTGACCGTGGTTTTGTGCTGACCGTGGTGGTTTTGTTTTGCATGGGGGTTTCCTATTTTCTTCTCCTATTCTTACTTGTCACTGACACTCCCCGTTTACGTTGTTTTTTTTCTTCTTCGGCGTGCTGCTGCTGCTGCTTCTGCTTCTGCTTCTGCTTCTGCTTCTGCTTCTGCTTCTGCTTCTGCTTCTGCTTCTGCTTCGTTCGGCAGTGAGGCAGTGAGGCAGTGAGGCAGTGAGGCAGTGAGGCGGGGTGAGTTGGGGAGTGAGTGAGTTGGAGTGGGTTGGGGCGGGGGTGGTTTAGATTTCTGTTTCTGCTTCACATTTCCTTTCATTTCCCTTTTTTCCTAGGTACACCATACTTCCTGTAGATGCGAGCAATGGGGGACAATTGCAATGGGAATAGATACAGATACAAATAGATACATGATGCAAATCCAGAGGGTGAATTAGGAACTTGCTTGCTTGTCGCTATGATACATAGAGATCTCTACTATGTATAGACAGATGATGTGTTTCGTAGAATAGATAATATGGATCCTATACCCCTCCTCTGCTCGCCTCTGCTCGCCTCTCCTGCTCGCCTCGACTCGAACTCTGCACGACTCTCCATGACTCTCCTCTTGACCATCTACACTGTCTACACACCCATTCTTTCTACCCACTCACTACCCATTTGGTACCCACTACTTACATACTCGAGATATAAAACAGACAGACAGACAGACAGCGCGGGCGCGGGGGGAGGATTTGAATCTTCAATCTTCAATCATCAAACAAGAAAACAGAAACACGAAACACGAGGTACGAAGTACCAGAGTAAAATGCACACCAAAACGCCCAAAAAAAAAACTGCACTCTTCTTGTTCTTATTCTTCTTGTTCTTCTTTCTAGTATTAAGGGTGTGATAGGAGTAGAATGGGATGTGATTGGATGGGATGGGGATGGAGGGGATGGGGATCAGTAGATCCCCTGCGAAAGATACTGGAATTGATCATACTGCATTTATTAGCAACTGTGTCGAAGCCGTGTATTGGGGGCACATACCATCCTAGTGAAATAGCTCCCGAGACTCTTCTGGACGAGCACATCCACAAAGTCGCCAGCCTCCTGCTCACTCATCTGTAGTACGAACCTCTGCTTCAGCTGGGAGGTAGCATAAATAGCGCCGGAGCTGAAGCAGGGCATTCTGGACTCCTTCCCCATGAGCTCGACGAGCAGTACTAAATTATCGGCGGACTTCCTAAGCGCCTGGAAGGCCTGCTTGCACAGCGTTCTGAACAGCGCGAACGCCTCGGAGTCGACGCCGCCCATGACGTCGACGTACTCCTGCGTCAGCTTGAACGGCGCGCTTTCGAACCCCACGGACCCCGGCGAGTTCGACAGCATGAAACCAAAGTCGATGTGGATTATGTGCCCCTGGTTGTCGATCAAAACGTTGCCGTTGTGGCGGTCCTTCAGCTGCAGGATGTAGCAGATTATGCTGTAGGCCGCGAGAGACCGCACGAATGCGTCCACGGCCGCTGCGTAAGTCGGCGTGTCCTCCGCCCCGAAGGTCTTGACGAAGTGGTCTTTGAGACTGGCGATGCGCCCGCGGGGGTTTTGACCCGAGGCGATGGAGGCGATTGTTAAACTGCGCTTGAGCGAGTGCAGGGAAGTGCCGTTGGTGATCGTTTCGATCAGGCCAGAGGACTGTAGAGGTCAGCACGGGCAATAAACTCTTGTTCGGGGGATACCAACCTCGCCAGTAACCAGAATGCGCATGCGTTTAAGCCACACGGGCACGGCCGCACGCTGCCAGATCTTATCGCAGACCTGGATGAGCTGGCACGCGAACGCCTCCTGTCGCAGGTCCGCGCCCGTCTTGACGATGACACTGAGCAGGTCCCAGTTGGGACACGAACCGTACGGCGACGATTTCCGCACTCGCTCGCGCTTCGCCGTCCATTCCTCTCCGAACGTGGCTGCACTGGGGTCGTCGCGGTCGGCTTTCCGCTCCACTCCCGACGTCATCTGGTCGTTTTCCATGCGTGCGGCGCCGGCTTCGCTGTTGATGTTTTTGGGCTTGGTCCCGTCGCCTTCCTCCACCCGGTCGTCGTAATTAGGGATCGGTGCTGCTGTCGCCGCACTCGCCATGATCGTGTCGAATGTCGGGATTGGCGCCGCTTCCTGGAAGAAGAAGCTCTGCTCCTCGAGCGTCTGCATGCTGGCAATGATCTTGGCCTTAATCGCGGCCACTTCGCTCTTTGGTCGTTTCCCGCCGCTGGCTTCCAGCTGCGCCAACATGTTTGCTGCCGTCCGCATGTGCGTCGCCAGCGCCGAAAGATCCGGGCTTTCGTTGTTATGCGGTCTCCCAGACTTCCGCCCGGGACTGCCGGATCTGCCCGGATCTGATGACCGCGGAGTGCCGCCTCGAGACGACAACGTGGAGATGCTGTTTGCGCCGCTCGACGATCGCGGCCAGTGGGTGACCGAAGACGAATCACCCCCGGATGTTTCGACAGGCGCATCAAGCGCATCGTCTACGCCAATGATTGGGGATGTCCCGATGTCACCGCCAGATGGCTCGAACACGCTGCTCGGACCTTCATCCGAGGATCCCACCCACCGCGACGACTGCCGCGGCGACTCCGAAAGATCAAACATTCTCTGCCGGCTCCCCGACGCCTCCTCCCGCAGCAGGTTGGACAGCAGTGTTTCGTTCTCGGACTTGCTCGGGTCGAAGTCGAAATCGTCGCGCAGCACCTCGACCATCAGCAGATACGGCACCCGCTCGGCGCTATTAAGGACCGTTGCTTCTGCCGGATTGATCCGAACGATCCGGTGGTGGCTGGTTCGTGATTTGATTTGGTGCACGGTTGCCGGACATATTACGGGAATGTCGACCTCCGACGGCAGGTCGTTGTCAAGAAGCGCCAATTCGGCCCGCAGTGCGCTCAACCGCGCTTGCTTGGGAACTTCCACCAGCTTGTTTGATATCTTGTCTAAAGCCGACAGAAACTGATCCTCTCTACGAAAATAGTTGGCCCTTAACATGTGGATCTTTCTGGATGTAGATAATACGGCGGGGGTTAGAGGCCTGTCTTTATGTTGCCGCCGCTTGCCGCTGGAGCTCGATGGAGCCATTAAGCTGGCTGCCGACTGAATTGAGTGGCGATGAGAATGTAGGTCTGGTAGGGAAGGTGATGTCGGTGGTGCTTCGGGCGCGGCAAGCATGTCATTGTATGAGGACCGTCTTGCTAAGGACGTGCTTCTCGGATCGGTCTTTGTCCGCCTCGGGGATGCCATCGCTACCGGTGAGCCCGGTGACCTGGATTCCGTTGTCAAGAGCGGTGGTGGTACGGCAAGACCCAGACTCGAAGAAGGTTTCGCCAGCGGGGGTGGTTTTTCCTTTCTCCTCCGGGTTCCCGAAGAACCAGTAGTTTTGCTGCGCACCAGTTTCGTGGGCATCTCGGATATCGTTTCCTGAGGTGTAGCCTGTTTCCTCGCCTGAGCCACTGCGAGCGGGCCCGCAAATCGCGGTAGGATTGGCGCCGCGATGCTGCCGACGATCAGGCTGGCGAGAACTGTGACTGGAAGGACATTCTCCTTCAACCGTTCCTTCTTCTTCGGCGTTTTCTCCGCTTCCAAACACGATGTTCTGTATCCGGTTGTAGATTCGCCGACATACCTAGATGCAAACACCCCCGCCAAAAACGTTAACCTCCTTCACCCTTGTGCTCCAGCATATCCTTGCGCGACAGTCTCTCCACATACGCGCCGTCTCTCCAAACTCTATCCGTCTCTTTCCTCTCGTCCCAAGTAATAGCGGTGGGTGGATGGTGATGGTGTGTACCTTAAATGCCGTGGACTGCGGGTTCCCGGCCAAGTCATGCAGATGGGTTTGAAAGAGCCAAAATGTCTGTACCGGCAATCAGAACCTATAGACAGAATACATATAGCTTTTGCCTCGTCCGCCGACCCCTCCTCGGCGGGCGGCGGCGGGATCAAAGGCTCTCTCCCGGCGCGCTTCATACCAATAGTGCACCATGCGCCGACTGTTCGCACAGCTCGAATATGAAATCCTCCAGGGCGACCGACTGCATATTCTCGTTGCTCACGAGCAGGTGGCATAGCTGCGGCAGGAAAAACTCGATCTCCTCATAGCTGAACTCGCGTAGCTTCGTGCAGAGGAAGTGGTGGATTCCGATGTGGTCGGCGTAGCGGCTGTGTGGTGCAGTTCCACGTATATAAGCATCTTCTCCTCATCGGATAGCATTCTGTGGAGCGAGAGGGGAGGAGGCTGAATGGACGGTGCGAGTGCTAGAGGTGGTTTCCTTACGCCAAGTAGGTGACAGTGTAGAAAGGGTCATCGCTGAAGTGCTCGGAATTGATGAATCTATACAGCAATTGAGACATGATGGCTGTGGTGGTGATGTGGCGGTGGTTGATCACCAGGCAGCGGACGGGCGTCAGAGAGCTTTTGTTTGACTGCCAGGACGGTAGCGGAGCGGAGGGCGTCGGAGAGCGGAGAGCGGAGGTTGCGGTTGAAGAGAGTTGCTGTGTGGTCTGTAAAGTAGAATTGTATGGTAGGTAACTCGTCGGGGGTTAACTTGCTAGCTCGGAAGCCGGGCGACTGCCGTGGGGGCGAGGAGATGCGGAGGTGGAGATGAAGAAGGGTCTCGTCTGCTATGGCGTCGTTGACTGCCAGCGTGAGGAGTATCAGTGTTCCGGCGCGCCGAGGGAGATCTTGCCAGCTGTTTCGCTTGGTGGTTCGTTCGTGAGGAGAGGCTCCTTCGTCTTCTTCGGGCCTTTCTCGAGAGAGGGAATGCGGAGAGGCGCGCTAGGATGGAGATGGAATCAACAACGTCGCCGCATCGACAGCCACAACCCGACCCAAGACAAAACAAGAATACTGTCGCTTTTGCTCTTACTTGGCAACAGGCCACAGGGTCCTTTCTTTTTTCATATTGGCTACACGCAGGACGACGGCCAAATGCGCTCCCTTCGAGATATCTATTTGCCGGATGGAACGGAAAGCTCCTGACAGAACACGGCGGCTGCGGGGATGTGCTCCTCGGTAGTCTACTCTAAAGGGAGGTGGAGACGATGAGCATTTTACTTGGCGGTTGGCAACAACCTCAGAAGAAACAATCCCGGGGGCACCACCATAAGCCTTAAGGAGGTGGGTACCTATGGTCTTTCGATCCACTATGTAACTACAGCTATTGCAATTTCTATTGGGATCCGAGGATTCCCGCGGCCGGCTAGGGCATTAATGCCTAGACAATTGCCGCTGAAACTGAGACACGCGCGGTGAATAGCCCATAGCAGTATGAGCCCGAGTTCAAGGAGGACCATTTTGCCAGAATTTGGTCGCCGAGATTGTGAATTCGGTCGGCATCCCAAGCGTTTAGAGGTAGAGTGGTCGGGGATAGAGTGTCGTCAATCGGCTCATTACCAGTCACGTCACTCGTCCGTCCGACCGCCGACCGGGACCGGGCCGACGCAACCCTTCTTCAACATTTGCGGGATTAGCCGAAGACAGAGATCCCCTTGCTGCAACCTCCAAGGTACACATATATGAACAGTTTTGTACGCGTATACATCAGTATATCTAACAGTTGATCTGCCCCTTTTCGACACTGCAATCCAACGAAATGACCATCGCCTCCTCTCAATCCCACGAGTTTACCCACTGGCGTCCATCTATCGCTCGCGACGCACAGCCTCCACGATATCAGCCGAAATCTCCAGCAGCCCCTTCCTCCTCGCGGCCTCCTCCGTCTCCAGAAACATCGCCGCAATCGGCCACGCATGTACCGCCTCGTCCTGTCTACTCAGCACCCTCCCAACGCCCGCCAGACGCTTACTCAGGCCCTTGATGCCCGGGACAAACACCTCTTCGGAGCCGTAATAGAACCCCACTCCTTGCCGCGGCATGCTTTCCGCCCACAGCGCGGTGTCTTCGCAGTCGCCGGGAGAGATCAAGGGGTCACTGGGGTCCTCCGATCCGGCGTATTGAAGGCCGTAGGCGTTCAGCACCTCCGAGTCGAGGAAGTCGCTAGCCGTGTTGATGTTTTTATGCGAGACGAGGTGCGTCCATGGTGAGATCAACGCGGCGAACAGCGGCTTCTCGCTGCGCGCTTTGGTGCCGAGGTAGAGGAGCATACTCAGCACCAGCAGCGCACCGGCACTGTCCCCAGAGACAACGACGCTTCTGGGATCCTCGATGCGCGAGAGCACGTGGTTGTAGCCTGCGAGCGTCTCGTGAAGTTGGAACGGATAGCTTTCGTCTGGCACGAGGGTATACTCCAGCGTGAATATTGCGGGGTTGTGGAAGCCGCTAGACTTGAGGACGCTGACCCACGTAAGGAGGAATTCCAGGTAAAAGTGGCTGCTTCCCATTGCTAGGCCGCCGCCGTGGATGTAGTAGATTACTATGTCCGGTCGTGCGTCAGGAGAGTATGATATCCAGAGGCCCTTGAAGTCGCGCTTTTTCACTGGGAGATTGAAATCAGTCGCGGCTTCTATTGAGAACGTACACTGAAATACCGCACCTCATTGATTTCGACCCAGGTGGGACATGATCTTCCAGGGATAAACCCGGAGCGCAACATGCGGAACTTCAGGTACGGCACCGCGATGCCTTTACTGAGGAACACCCTGCCGACTGCGTTTGTCAGGATGCGGGTAATTCAGCGAAGCAAGACATATCACGTACCATCACTCGGAATATTCGTAAATGCCCAGCGGATACATCTGACAGCCACATCCTGGAATACGGTGGTGCGCCGAGTATACCGCATCTGCAACTCCTTTGATGTGAAGCATCTCTCCTTCAGAAGCTGGAGTGGGAGCTTGATGACTGCCGGCCGGGTGAGTTTATGTACTTGGACGCAAAGTGGGAGCTAGGACTCACTCAGAAAAGGGAGAGCAGATAGGCCACAGCGGACAATTTTGACGATGTTCAAGTCGCGCAAGAGGTAGAACAAGAGGAAAAATAAGAAGACGGCGATATCGAGAAACGACACGGGTCTCAGCAGCATGGTGGCTGCTGTCGCGTAAGGAGTGACAATCGAAGTTCAAAGCACTGTTGCAGAAGGAAGTACCGTCTATGTATCTAAGCACAAAGTACCTATTCAGAGTAGTCTCGCGTTGGACCCTGGCGGAAGTGAAATACTGGGCTGCAGCCGCATCTCGGAACTTCGAATGGGGGGCTTAGGGTTCCAAGATAATCATATGGGGACAGACCCGAACTCCAAGCTCCGAAGCTTAGGGGTTCCAAGCCTTTCTCGGCATTCACGTTGCATTGTGCCAAGCTCGGCGCGCATATCTACTCTACATATTGGGACAAAGTTCCTCCGTTAACGTGGCGCACCTCACAGCCAGACGTAAGCCACACCTTATGGCTAACTCAAGGATATTGCAAAGGTACTCTGCAAGTACCATTAGGTATATGAAAGGCGAATCACTCTGGCAATAACGAAAGTAGTCCATACCCAAAACTTCACCTTCAACCTTACCAGAAGCCGATACCACTTAGAACCGGCTGGACTCGCCACAGTGATCGTTGTGGTGTATAGCACTCGCCATTGTATAGTTCTGGCACCTCATTGCCATCTAGAGTAAGGCAACCATTGCTAACTGCCATGGCAGAGTTGCTTCAATGGAGTCCATTCAGACGAATTGATGATAATTATAAAGAGAAGTATTTCATTGCATAACCAGATGTTCCTTCGAAACTAGTCCTTTATATAATTTCTTAGAGAAACAGTATAAGGCCCCAAGCGGGCATATTCACGATGTATCCCATCCTTCCATGGTTCCTACGAAGCCAATGCTTCCAAAGTGTTTGTTATATCGGAACCATTCTAGGTAGTAATATTCACTGAATATCGCTCGTTGTGGGTCACCAACTTGCACGTTAGCCGCGAAAAGGTGGGCACCAAGCATCGTGAATGGTAGCGGAGCGGAGAGCGTACCATCTGAGCTTGGGGAGAAAGATGAGAGGCTTCATGGCGAGAGAAGATATGGTGGTCAGGGACGATGTAAATCTAGGACATCGGCGGGTTCCTGGACAGGATCGAGGAGGACACGGAAGTGGGCAGACGAAATTAGTTAGATACGAGTATGAGTAAACCAAAAAAAAACAGAAGAATATTAGTCACAAAAATTGGCACAGCTCGGGATATAGAAGACCGTTTGTAAAAAATAAAAAAGAACTTACTGTTACGTGGCTAGGTAGGAGGCTGGAGAGGCATGGTTGCTGCACCGAGCCTATTATCAAGACTGCAAATAGGCGTGGGAACCACTGGGAAGAGTGCGTAGAGATTACCATAGCCTAGTTAGGCTACATACAATCGATGACAAAACAGCTCAAAATTGGTTGTAAAAGTTTGATTTAAGGTACGATCCATTGCGGTTTCTACAAGACCGCTTATAGCAATAGCTTCGCCGGCTCCGTGTCAGCCCGTATCCGCCCTGAAAGGGGCCAATATGTTTGAATGAGCTTGACTAGGGTGCGGCTTGGATCCCACCGGATTATTGTATTGCAGCCATGGTATGTGGCCGAGTGCTTCGCCGATGTTCGGCGAGAGGTGTTCATCTGGTTCGACCACTATATTTCGAATCTTGGATGGCAAGAATACCACTCCGCATGGCGCCGAGCAATTTTCGGTTCTATCGGCTTTGTGTCGAATGATTTAGGGACGGCCCACTGGTCCTCATGGAGTGTTTTCTTTATACCAAAAGATGACTGTCGGCGAGATTCAGCTAGGTACTCGGCAGTAGCCGTCACTAACTAGCCACCACTAGCCACGCTTAGAAAAAAAAAGCCACCGTTAGATATGACTTTTACCCTCGTCACATACGCGACAATTCGTGAAATAACGTGACTGTCATATTGTTGAGACCCCTAGTTCATTGAATGGTGATTACAGTAATGTGGCCTTCAAGCTCAGAGGTGCCATTCTGTCTGTCGTGTTCCCGGCGGTCCGGGTATTCCTTCAAGCTCTAGGTATTCCATGCATGACGTGAACGTCAACGCGAAAGAAAAGAAAAGCCAAACTGCGGTACAATAACTCTCATCCTCCTCGATCACACCTAATAGCTAACCTGCAACCATCTTGCATCACGACAGCAGAGCGCAGAGAGCTCTTCCTCGCCACCATCTTTCGGTTGAGGACGCTAGTAACTATCCGATCACGAATCTTCTCTCTCGCACAGATTCGAGGAGTCGGCCATTTACCCGGCATCCAATCGATTGACTCTGTCGTCGTCAACTTTCGCCGAAAATCGTCACTCACATCCAACTAAGGTTAACCTACCAAGAGACCACCGCAACATCACACCACGCACACGACCACTCCAACCGCCATCACCATCACAACCACTACCACCACCACATCTTCCTCCTCCTCCCACATCTCCACTCGCGAAAAGTCACACGCGACATCGACACAACACCTCACCTCGCAGCAAGACACTGAAACGCTCCTCCGATCGACTATCTTTCAAACAGCACCCCGAGAAGCTGAGAATACTCTTTCTTCACTATTCGCCCCATTCTCAAGGAGCGGTCGCAGTCGTCGCTTCTGCTTTTCCGAAGTCTTTTTAACTTCGACCCACCACAGCCTTAGCAACTTCGACTCGCCACAGCCTTAGCCCAACATGGTGACAACCACACTAGAAGCAGCACAGAGGTATATACCCGATGCGCGCCTCTTCCTGTTCCCACGTTCCCAGCTGATATGTCCAGTTTCCCATTACCGGAAATCCCGGTGAAGCTGCGATGTAATATTTGCAGCGGTCTTGCCCGCGGCGCTGTACGACTACCCTGTTGCGAACAGGCGATCTGCGATACATGTGAGGCGCCTCCGAAACCCTCGACGATAAATAAACTTCGTGAGACTAATGTCTATCTCGATAGGTCGTTCCAATCTTCCCGGTGTTTGTCCTGTATGTGATCATTCACCATTGAATGCCGACGACTGCAAACCAAATTCCGCCTTGCGGACTACAGTCGCTGTCTTCTTAAGGACGGCCGAGAAGAAGCATGCGCTCGCGCTGCAGAAGGAACAGAAGGCTACACAGCAGCAGCAACAGCAGCAACAACAGAAACCGCCAATCCGAGAGCCTACACCCACTCCCGAAGTCAAGGCCCAGGAACCACAATCGACAGAAAATGCGCCTTTGGTGACTGCCGAAGAGTCATCAGCGACATCGGTGGCGAACCCTAACACGCCGGTTGCAGGACCCGCAATATTGGCGCCAACAAATGAAAATCAACAACGCACTCCCGGATCCTATAAGGTCTGCAAATTTGTTCCCATATTACAGGATACGGGCTAATGATTTGCCTTTAGCCCGACACCGATAACTCTCCATCAGGAAGCACCGAGGCGACCGACGTGAAAACCGGTGCCAACGGAGTCGTACCACAGATGGAATACAACCAACAAAATGGCTGGTTCAACGGACAGCAGATGAACAATATGGGCCAACCCATGTTCCCGGGCCAAGAAATGGTCGGAGCCGGATGGGGATACAATCCTATGCAGGGCGGTTGGGACAACGGATACGTCAATGGCATGATGGGTAAGTTTTCTATTCCGAGCACGAACATTCGGGGTTCGCTAACTCGATTTCAGGATATCCGATGATGAATCCGATGGCCATGGCACAATCGGGATATGGTGGGGGTAACTTTGGAAGCATGGGCGGCGTTGGAGGGTTCAATGGACAGAATGGAGGGGACATGGGCGGCTGGAATAATGGCTGGAATGGTCAGAATAATATGGGATTCAACCAAGGGATGGCTATGCGTAATGGTGGATACAATTATGCTCCGTCTGCTGCGGGTGGATATAATCACCAGCAAGTGCCATCGTCACAACAATATCAAAATCCGCATTTTCAGCGGCAACAGAACATCCCGAGAGGTGGTGGTTTCACTGGTGCCACCGCAGGAAGCCGTCCTTTCAATTCTTCTGACCCTATTCAGCAGCAACAATCGCAGCAGCAGCGACAGCGACAGCATCCGTCGCAGGAAGGTTCGCAGGAAGGCCAGCAGGAGCAAGCGCAGGATGGTCAACAATCTCTGGAGCAGGATTCCACACTTCAGGGTCAGATTGAAGGTATTGGAGAGGCGAAGGGAGGTGCATCATCCATCACAGGTGAAACTAAAGGAGAAAAGATCCCGTCTATCGTGTCGGGCGACCTAGATGACCAAGATGCCACAGCTGCCATCACCACCACCACTACTACTACCACCGCCACTACGGCTGGGATCGACTCGGAGGCTCCTGGGGAGACGGAATCCACCGTCCTTGCCGGTGCTGACAACGAGAACGATATTATCCCGGAACAAGAGCAGCAGGAAGGGAGCGGACTCCAGCCCATTTCCTCTGTCATCCCAATAACTCCCCTGCAGCCAGCTGAAATGTATCATCACGACGACTATTCAATGGGCGGAATGGGACAAGGATACCCAATGGGTGGTTTCCCACCATATGCAAACTTCCCAGTTAATAATGGGTTTGGTCCGCCGGGTGTACGCAATGGATTCCGTAACGGATTTGTGGGAAACAACAATAATAGAGCAGGATTCCGCGGCGGATTCAATGGTGGAATGCGAGGCGGCCCTGGTCACTTCGATGCTCCTCCTGGTCCCCCGATGGGAATGATGCCTAATGCGATTCCAGTCGATAAGATGATGCCGGGCGCTATTGTCGGGAAGGGCGTTGAGGGTGCACCTACGGGCCCGAAGGCTATGCGCGAAGGCAGGCCGAACCGGGGGATGATGCCGCGTGGTGGAGGAAGTTTCTCTGGCAGGGGCGGATACAATGGCGCTGGGTCGAGCTGGTCTAGGAGGTAGGAACACATCCCTGTGTATTGTTTGTTATGGAATTTAACAAAGCGTAGTATGTCACCGAACGACCGAACAGATCGCACTGATCGAGGCCGCTCCTACAGCCGCTCCCTCTCACCAGGCCGTGATCGCTCCCGTGATCGCTCCCGTAGCCGCTCCCGCCCGCGCCGTCGCCATTCCCCCACCGACCGTGACCGTGACCAGGAGAGAACTTCCATCTCCCCCGAACGCGAGCGCGAACGCGATCTCACTCCCAAGCGCGATGCCACCCCGGAGCCCACTGTCGCAGACGATATCCCCGCCTCACCTACCGCCGCTGGCGCAGGAACCAAGCGCTCTCGCTCCCCCTCTCTAGTGGCCAACGAGCGCGCTGGATCCCGCTCCCGATCCCGCTCCCGCCATAAGCGATCCCGCCGTCATGATAAAGAGAAGAGGAGTAGCGGTCATAAGAGCAGTCGGCACCATCGCAGCCACCGTAGCGGCAGGAAACACCGCCGCTCGAGGTCCAGGAGCCGTGGCGACCGTGTTGACTCTCCTGCGCGCGGTGAAGAGGACGAGGATGGTACCAAAGAGAGGAGACGTCACAGACATGACAGGGACCGTGAGCGAAGGCACCGAAGACACCGCCGCCACCGCAGCACGGAGAAGGATGGCGGCGAAGAGAAGAAGGACAAGGAGAGAGAGCGAAGGGTCAGCTACAAGTACGAGGATGAGGGAGACCTCGAGAGAAGAGCAGAGAGGGATAGGGAGGCGGAAAGATGGGTGAAATAGGCGGGTGTATGATTGAAGGGAGTATGATTTGGATTGGATTGCGAATGAGTACAGGCAATTAAGGTGTACTTTTACTACGTTACTTTACTACACGTTATGATTGATATGCTGGGCGACATACCATGGGGGGATGTGTTTTTTTGTTTATGATTCTTACTGCTATGTTGAGTTGCATTGGATACGAGGAAAGGTCATGTGGATAATAAATGAAGACGGATTCTCAACTCTGGGTCTCGGTCATGTGCATCACTCGTCAGCTGCCGATACATCTCGTCTGACGAGGTCCAGACTGATGGTCGGTACATCAGATAAAGGGACTCAAAATCAAGGAACAGATGAACTATGTAGCTTCATGGTGAATTTATTGAGCCGTTCAAAGAAGAAGGCTGGCTCCCTACTTCTATAGACTCCACTCCACTCATCACGTTTGAAAAAGCTTGCCGGAGGACAAAGCCTCAACGATTCTCTATTCCTCGGTAGATAAAAGCAGCCCACTTCTTCCGTACTTGCCACCATCTCCCAAACACAATCATACCTAACCACAAACAACCACAAACAACCACAAACAACCACAAACAACCACACATCACCAACATTCCCACCAACAAAATGTTTCAAGAAGAACAAAACGGTTCAAGAAGAATGAAGCTAGAACAGCGCCTCTCCAAGTTCCACACAGCCGTGAAATCCGCCACGTACCGCTGGAAATGTACGAACTGCGGGACCAAGAACTCGATGGCCACCATGGTGTGCGCCAACACCCGCTGCCTGCAGAAGTGTACCGAGCAGGATTTCATCAACCACCAGCGGCGCTGCGGCAAGGGTGTGGGTTTCGCAACTAAGGCCGATGTCAGGGAGGGCATCGAGTCGGAGGACGAGAGTGTCGCCAGAGCGGCCGCGGGCGATCATACTCCTTGGAATAGGCTTTGAGCCACGGGTCCGTGGAAGTCTTCTGGATTCTGGAACGCCGCTCGGTCCGGGGAAGGAACGGTGTTTTGCGAGATGCCGTTCCGGGACTGCTGGGAAGGTGAGTGATCCACTCGCCGCTTGCTCACGGCATCCACCCTGAACGAATCCGCACAGGAACAGAAATACTCGTTGAGTCTCGGTGTCGGTGGATCCTACTTCCGTGGCCAGACTCGAAATCCGGTTCCCATCGAGCTCTCGTATCTACCCCCAATACTGGCAGTGCAAATGATCAGTTTGGGGGCAAAGGGACCGTCGAAGTAAAAATTTGGAGGACAGGTATAATACTCTATAAGCAATGGCCACTGCTGTTGACTTTGCGGCGAGGAGGGTAGTTAGCACGCGGTCTATATATACGGAATAGAATTCTATATAAACAGAATAGACTTCTATATACACACACTAACCTTCTATATACACATGTAAATAAACTTCTATATACCCGAAATAAACTTCTACAAACACAAAACAAACTTCTCTAGTACCTACGCAATCACCCATAGAATGTATGTATGCTTCGACGGTCACGGGGACTCGTTGGGTCGTTCTGGAGTACCTAGAGTAGAGTAGAGTACAAATCTCCACCATCCACAGATGTAGTCGAGCCATAAGTAGGGACTCTACATACTCTAGTTTGTCTCGCACAAGTCGTAACCCGTTCTGGGCCTGGGCAGATTGGCGGCGCTAGCCTTCTCCGAGTAGGGATTGGCGCGGCGAGACAGGAGCCGCCGTGGCTGTGGCTGTGGCGGCTACCTGAAATCTCAAAAACTGAATACTTTCCAAACACGATCAACCCGATAGGTAAGTTGCTGTCTTTCTAACGTGAGATAGAACGAGGTGTGTGTGCTATTGGCCCCAGTGAACCAATGGATATACGGCAGAGGTGCTCGGATGAGGCTTGGAGGCACCGGCTTCGTCGATTTGCCACGGTAGTTAAGGGTGATGGGGTATATCCTCTTGCTGGTTCTTTTGCCTTTGAAATTGGGGTAGCTTTCTCTGTCTCATAATGCAGTGTTCGACCGTGGCCGGGGGTTAGAACTGGGTTTCCTTTTCCGGCGTTTGCACTGGCACCGGAGTGATGGCTTGTGAGTCGCATGCAGTCTGGTAAGGCATTATCTATGTGGGTATTATATTGGATCTAACTATGCCGTACAAGTACACATACACATACACAAGGAAGCAAGCCCAATCTAGTCCATCCGCCCATCTCACCCCCTACAACCGATCGGCAACATACGCTGCCGCCTCGCCACTATCATCCTCATACTACCCAGCCGTCAGCCACATTCACTCCGCACCCTAAGGGGCAGGAAGTACTTACATTCGCATGAGCATCCAGCGGGATCGGCAGGCCGTCGCAGATGAGATCTCCATCGTGGCAGAAAGTCTTAACGTTATTGTTCAACGAGCCGGGGAAGGCGTCTCCATTGTTTGGATCACCAAAGAGGACGATCGCTCCAATCTTGGAATATAGCGAGGTGGCCAGGAGAGCCGCAGCTTTGTGCGTTACTTGCGCACCCTGGCTGAACCCGCTGAGCACGATCTTGGAGCTGGGACACTGTGTCGATGCAAGCTTGACGCTCTTGGCCATGTCTTTTGCGCCCGCTGTGCTGCCGCCGATGAGGAAGTCCCCTGTGTGTGCAGTGGTTAGTCGACGGGTCGAGAAGCGAGCGGAAAGAGACGCAAACGTACAAACCGTAGCGGGGTAGTCATTGACTCCCTGGATTATCACGCGGCCCGGCTCGAGTTTCTCGAGGTCGATGAAGAACATGGGGCCGACATCGTCACCAACATTTCCTTCTTTGGTCAGCGGCGCCCTCGCAACACCCGTCACGGGGAAACGAACCAGGCTCAGTAGTCCCCCTTGCAAAGATGACGATGATGTCCGCGCACTTCCCCTCGTTCAGCTCGTTCCGTGTGGTCACGACGCCGGGAATCCCCTCATCGCTGTCTCCGCGCCGCCGCAGCGCCTCCTTCCGTGCTTGGTGGGCGTCGTGGACTGCCTTGAAGCTGTGCTCCAATGCCTCGGCGGGTGTGTAGGCGATCTGGCTGGGGAGATCTGGGAGGCCGGCGAGACGTGGGTCCAGCTCCACTGCCCGGGAGGCTGCGAGGAGCGGGAGTGCGAGTAGGAAGAGGCTGCGGATAGTGAGCATTGTGCTTGATCTGGAGATGGAATCGAAGGGACGGGACGTGGAAGTTTATATGCCTCCCTCCATTCCTCCCTCCCGCCCTTCCCTCCCTCCCTCCCTCCATCCCTCTTTCTTCGTCCCCCTCATCCAGTCGCTTAGCCATCGGTCCCGTGGCTAACCAGGAGCACATGCTTTGTACGTACGTACCGACATATCACACATACCAATCATCGACAGATCAGCCACTTGCGATCCGCGGGCACGGTATCGGCGGCTTCCGTAGCCAGCATCCTCGGCCATGCCAACTTCATGCGTGCCCATCGCCGGTCCAAGACTCCAGAGAAAAAATCTCTTTTGGCGGCCAAACATGCGCGACATACAAACGTTTGGCCAATCACAGTGCCGCGGGAGGGATCGTGGCAGCAGCGTGCAACAAGGTATGTACATATCTAGGATAAAATAATATTCCGATATGGGGGTTTGCGGAGAAGCGTCTAGATACATTCCTGCATAGGCTGTCAGAGCAGAAGGAGATGGAGGGGGGGGGGGTGTCACTCTGTTTTAGCGAGCGTTTTTGACTCGTCTGGGCACGGGAAACAGGGGCCGCCAGTTTATCCGATTGGCCAGAGCATGGCACGGACGCAATTCAGGCGCGGCGGTAAGTAAAACGGACTGGCGGGGGCGCGGTAGCGGGTCGGCGTTACCGATCGATGACCACTGATAGGTATCTGGAGCGCTGTACTGAGGTATGGCAGGGTAGAGTACACAGGAATGTCCGTTGACATCGACATCGACATCGACGTCGGTTCCTGCATGCGGACAATAGTTACTTATGCACTGTCGGCGCTGCAGGTTATGTATTCCTCCTAGGAGTTTTTCCTTTCTGCCAGTCCTACATACGTGCCTACGTACTCTACGTACGGAAACCGCCGCTCCCCAGAGCCTATATGTAGATCTCGTCCACCCCAGTAAATCAAGCGCAAAGCGGGGTTGCGTGTACATACAGTTACACTTTTTCTTCGCCTTTTGTGGACATGCTGTCCGCGATGATCCAGATGGGTAGGTGAACCGTGGGGTACGAAAAAAACTGGAGGGAAAACGATCACTAGACGTCGATGTCCACGTTGTGGTACGTTTCTCACGCGGAGGTGTCACGGTTCACGAACCGGTGGCGGATGGGCGCAACTGATACAAGTGGCAACTTGTAAGAACCGAGGGACGGGTGCTTGGAAGCCTGGCTGGTTCTTACCTAGGTATTTCCTTACGATGGAATGGGAGTATCATATGTACATACACAGCAGACATCGACATCGGACATGGTCTGGTGGCGAGGTCGGCCAACCGGGATAGTGCGTCATGCATAATCACTCATCTTTCCATTCTTCGCGCAAAATGCTCTGGAAGTAGAGTTTCCGTGGATAGCCCGGACATGTACACACTATCGAAGCATGTGTCGCCGATGGTTTTGATATGTACCTGCCTAGATTATGTACGCCTACCTACGTGTATTGTGTAAGTATGTTGATATGGAAGGAGAGCGTGTATAGTATTATAGTAGGTATTATATAGGCAGATTGCGTAGTGGAGCTCATATAGGTACTATAGAAAGTTTATTTTCCGTGTGTATATAGAACGAGTATATGCTACTATTCTCTCCGTAGTCTAGCAGTCACTGTTAACTTTCTATCTATCGATTAGCCACCTAGGCAGTCTGTTCAATATACACCCCCGCGGGGGCCCACGTGGATCCCCTGGCCCGGAAAGTACCACTCAGGTTAATATATCACACTGCTAAGCACGCAAACTACCTACCTACCATACACACTGCCCAGTATATACAGCGACGGAGATAGTTACAGAGGGGCTTTCTGGGATCCATCGCTGCGAGCCGCGGGTATCGGTGTCGGAAGTGATAGTGGGCTTCGGAGGGTAGTGCGTAGGTCGCGGGGAACGGGAGGGTTCTGTAGCATGTGTACATCCATGCCGTCACCGTGTCGGGTCGGATCAAGTCGGTATCGAAGTACCTATCGAAGCACGGCATCGCAGGCGTTGATTCGAGTTCACGGGCTTTATTGGTAGCCCCCGAACCAGTGTTCTCCATAGTCCAGTCCAGTCCGTCCGGACCCATGGACGGGACTGGACTACATACATCCAGTCCGTCCGGAGGTGTCTGTCGGACGGAATAGTCCACCGGTAAGGTCAGACGGGGCGGACTGCAGTCGATTGCAGTCCAACCCCGTCCTGCAAATTGGCGGAGGGGACGGACTGCTTTTATCCCGTCCTCCAAAAGGCATGGACGGGACTGGGTTTTTGCAGTCCGTCCCGTCCGGACTGCAGTCTGGACCGAACTATGGAGAACACTGCCCCGAACTCGGGAACTGGTCGTCGAGCTGGTTTGGTGCCTTCGAATCTTCAAGGGTATACAGTGCCCCGGAGACTTGGAGAGGATGTATGGAGGGATCGCGATCCAGCTGGCTCTTCGCTTGGCCTCGAGGCCTAGAAGTTGAATCTACTAGGTATATCGTCCGTCACCACTACGCACTCGCTGCGAGTTCCGCTCACCGACAGGAACGGGTGCACGGACTGCAGACGGGGTGGAGGGACCCGCTACCTGCAGCAGTATGGCATCCGACCTCTGCCACCACCATCGCTTGCCTACCTGAAACGCGGTATCTCCGAAGCCAAGTGGAGGGAAGCCAAGGGATGGGCGGACAACAGGATCACTCACAAGAAGTATCGGTACAGCCGGAAATCCGGCCAGCGACCCGACCCAAATCCAGAGATGGCCACCAAGCACCTCGCCTCGAGGTTCTACCAACTCAAGACAGGACACTGCCTCACCGGCCGATACCTCCAGTGGACGAAAAGCCGCCCGGACGCCCGCTGTGGCTGGTGCCGCTACAAGACACAGACCCGGGAGCACCTCTTCAAAAATTGCCCTGAATGGAAAAGTCAGCAAAAGACACTATGGGCAGAAGTCCGGAAGCAGACAAGGAGGGGCAAAGACCGCTTCAAAATCCGGGACCTCTTCGCAGACGAGCGATGCACCAAGGCCATGCTAGAGTTCCTCTTCTCCACTGATGTGGGCAGACGGATGCCAGAGGCCATGGAGGAAGATGCAGCGAGTGAGATATTCGAGTGGGAGCTCAGGGAGCGGGAGGAAAGGGAGGCGGACCTTAGGCGAGAGGAGGAGGAGGGTGCTGAGGTTGAGGTCGAGGAGGCGGGTTCGCGCCCGCTGTTCCTTCTCACACCTTCCTTCATGGCATCTGCCGATGAAGAGGCAGAAGGCGGCGACGAGGACTAGTGACTTGCGGTGAGGCAGGGACGAGTCGAGGGAGTGGAAGTTGTCTTTTTCTAGTTTCATTTCTTTGGTGCGCTCATACATCTTCGGGACAGGCCACGGCGGGAGTAGGGAAAGCCACATCGGACCGCCTAACGAAAGTTGGGCTAGACAGTGGCGAGAAAATGTGGGGGGGGAGCGAACGGGCAGATATTGCCATGATATAGGTCGCACGCAATCAATGAATGAACAAAAAAAAAGAACACGGACTGCAGACTGCTCGGTCACTGGCGGAACTGGACGTAGCGTATGGGATCTTTGCTAGCCGTCTTGACTGGACGGCATCACATGGATAAGCGATAGAAATGGTTCTCATGAAGGAGGATTGAACCTAGCAGATGGCCGTGCGAGATGTGCTACCTGGTAACCGGTGGATCGGGCGAGCTATGCTTCGATTCCCTGCCGCCGGTAGTGGATTATGGTATGGTACACGCTCGCTTCACCAAAGATATACACAGGGCTTCACTGAGGCATGCAGTGGCACACCGATGACCAAGTAATGGATATTCGATTCACGATATCTCATGCAATCCCCCCGCTCACCCCCAGCTAAATATTCATAACCCACCACCTCATCACCTCATCGCCTCATCACCTCATCACCCCATCACCTCCTCTCCTTAGCACTTCATCACTTCCTCTTCTCCCCACCTTCGCCTTCGCCGCCTCAGCGACATGCCGCGCCCACTCTCTGGGCGCGCAGACTCTGTGGCAACTGCAGTTCAGGCAGACCATGCTAGTCAGTGGAGTCTGCTGTCCGCACGTCGAGCAGGGCCAGAGGAAGGGTGCTGTTGTTGGCAGTCATGTTGTATGTAAAATTGTGTTTGTATTTGTGGATTTGTTATTTGGTTGGTCAGGGAGAAGATGAGAAGATGAGAAGATGAGAAGATGAGAAGATGAGAAGATGAGAAGATGAGAAGATGAGAAGATGAGAAGATGAGAGAAGATGAGAAGATGAGAACAGACGGCTGTTAGACAGACGGATGAGGGTGCAGTGGTGGGAGAGGGAGAGGAAGAGAGACTTTATGCCTCCTAGGATCCGGGCGTACATATTGAAAGACCGACTTCGTGAATCGTGATGCAAGCCGTTGAAGCGCGAGGGTTTCGGCTGGTCGCTGGCAACTGCGAGATGGAAAGTCGTCTACAACTCGAGTCTTGGAACTCATCTTGCTTCAAGATGCCGCTTGGAGTCCCGTACCGTACCGTAATCCTCTCGGCCGTCGCTGATGCGGGCGGGGAAAATATGCGGTTTCTCAAGTGATGAATACAACAAATTACTCCCGAGCCAAGCGTGCTGTTCTGATATGAAACGGCCCGACGGATTGCGCAGTGCTCCACCATCGGAGGCCGCTAGCTTGTGTCCGGATTAGCAGTGGTGAGTATCACTCATGCTCACTCGTCCAAACAGTAATTATTCGTTTATTTTCATAGATCTTTGAAGGCTACTACCAACATAAGCGGCTCTGGTGGCCAAGCGGTAAGGCGCATCACTAGTAATGATGAGATCCGCGGTTCAAATCCGCGTCAGAGCTTCTTTTTTTGCCCATCATTTTTGTTTTCCCCCATCCCGGCATGTACAATAGCAAACACATGAGGCTGAGGATGACAGCGGCTGTGGATGACATCAGCCATCATGGACGCATGACGTTGGCACGACGCCTTTACCGGTGAGACGGCGTAGAGTAGAGTAGAGAGTACTCTCGTACATGAGTGCTGCGCAAAATCGCCATGGCTTTTGGAGGTTTCATGGGATATGATGGCCACAGGGGGGTATTCGGGCTTTGCAAGCATCGTTCGATACGTGCAGCGAGTCGCGAGTCTGCGGCGTTGTTGTTGTTTATGCCCACATACATGTTCGGCACGACTGAGGACTCGACGTTCAGCCCCGGTCTTGGCGTTTGCTCTCTGCTCTGTATACAAACTTTCCCGCCGTGCGCGACGGGCTCAATCAAGTAGATATGCGCGGCTGGCACCAGATCGTCGTGCAGTCGCCTGCGCATAAGACTACTCTACCTCCTAGTAGGTAGCCGTCGGAGATGCGACTCTCTTTCTCTCCAGGTCTCTCCAGGCTTCCCGACCGACCGTCAACTCAGGTCCGTCAACTCAGGTCCGTCAACTCAGGTCCGTCAACTCAGGTCCGTCAACTCAGGTCCGTGTCCGTGTCCACTCACCCCGCTCGCGCAGGGGTTGGTTGTTGCCCGCTTGTCGGACTGCCTTGTACCTAGTGCATATCGGAGGCGCAACAACTCGCATCGGGATTCCAACCAGCATCCTCCATGCACGCTGCTGCTGTTGCCTGCAGCAGCCTGCGACGTGACGATGACGATGGCGGAAGGTTATGATGGAGGAGGGGGAGGGGGGGGGGGTTGATACTGGATAGTGGACAGTGGGCAATGGATAGGTGAAACCACCGCGACTCCGTAACTCTGCGATTCCGCGACTCTGCGACTCCGTGAGATGTTGAGGTGGATCACGGTGGATCACGGAGTGCGGCTCGGAGTACGGCATCTAGAGTACCTGTTGTACGGTACTCCGAGCCGGTGTGGGGAGGACGCGGCGGGGATATGTGTCTACGATCATCAATCCGTCGCTCCGTCTCATTCCCTAGGTATGTAGCCCACGAGATGAACAACGAGGATGGGGAATTGCTTCTTATTGTTGCGGGAAGGAGGCAAGGAAACCTGGCTGGGAATGGCTTGTTCCGTTCTGTTCTGCTCTTTTTTTGTTGCTCGCTCGGTCTGGTCCTTTATATGAGTGCACTCAGCTCAGGCAGCTCGGGCTGTTCGCCGGAACGGGAACGCGCTGGGTAAACAAGGCATCAACTCTAGAGTTCTTCAGAGGTAACTACGGTACTCACTCTAGATGCTCTCGAAGTAGGTAGCGGCCACTCTACTCCACTCTAGTGCCGGCACCTGCGACACCTCCGCAGAGCACGGCGGGAATGTCGTCTCCGGGGCACCGCTGCAATCGTTATGTACCCAACCGTTGCCGGTTTCCGGCCATCGAACCTCGCAGTCCGCCTTTCGTTTCGTGCGCTTTCTCCGAGCGCTCTCGTCTGCGAGGGAAAACGACTTTCTCGGCGGGCTAACCGGCAAAGCGGGGAGAGGGGGTTATTTTTGGATTTAGACTCGATAATCGGATAGACTCTACCAGCAACCAGAGTCGATACCCCATCTTGCGGAGCCCCTCCGCAGTTCTACATATCCTCTGTTCGTTTCCTGGTCCGGACCCACCGAGGCTCGATATCAGCCGGTGCCTGGCTGCATATTGCTTGAGCAGGAGGCTGTGAGGAACCTGGAACACCATCACAGCCCAGGCGAGAGTGGCTGGTGCGCTCTTCTTCGTCGGCCCCCGGATCTGGCTCGACCGTAACTAGACTATCGTAGTAAAGCCTACGCTTCTCTGATGATTGATCTTGTCAGTGAAGTGAGACTCCGCATGAAATCGTCAGCCCAGCCTGGCCAGCTTCATCACTGCTGCAGAGCTGCATGGCTCAGTGGTCTTTTCTGCAGCAACACACGGATGTTCTATTTACAGCGTCAGCTTCCGAGTTCCCAAGACCCAACTTCCCCAAAGCCCGCAACGCGAAGAGATTGCTGCATGCCACTCCGAAATACTGACTGGATGTAGAGGGTACCAAGAAACTTAGCCATCACTCTGGGTGTGCGATATGAACTCAAGTATCGGGGCCCACGTAGATGCGGTACCCAGCCAAGTACCCAACTACTCACATACCTATGCAAGGTGCAGCGTAAGTACGCTTTTAATCTCTCACCCGGCCACCATACCACCACACCACCACCACCATTACCATCACCTCCACCACCACCATTACCACCACCATTACCATCACCTCCATCACCAGCACACCACACGTACGCACGTACGTCTACTTCCTCGTCGCCTCCTCTCCTTCCGCTCGCCACCTTAAGTCCAGCGCCCAACACCCCTCCTCCCTCGCTCGCGATGCTCTCCCGCCGTCAAGACCCACCGTGCCCGTCCGGGAAACTGTACTGGACGTGCATCTCGACCCCGCAGGAATTCCACGGCTGCTGCGTGGGCAACCCATGCCACAACTCCGGCATCTGCCCGGACGACCCGAATCACCTGTCGACGTCGGCGCTCTCCATGCTCACCACCGCGACCCGCACGATCTCCAACATCAACACGCCCACGACCACAGCCTGGTTCGCCTCCTCGACTGGCAACCCCACGTCCGCGCCCGCGCCCACCGCCACCCCCGTCGCCGCCATCGTCGGCGGCGCCGTCGGCGGCTTCTTCTTCATCCTCGCGATCGGCTGCGTCTGGCTATTCGTTCTGCACCGACGGGGCAAGCAGCCATCGGGCGCGGGCAAGAGCGAGCACGTGCCGCTGAAGCTCGCGCACTCGCGGAATTCCAGCGTCGACACGAGCCAGTACTCGCCGCAGCCGCAGCCGCTCGTGTCCAGCTGGCAGAAGCAGGGACATCTCTCCCCGCTGCCGTCGCCGTATCTAGACTCTCCCGAGATGGCGGCCGGAAGTATGCATAAGCGCAGCTATAGCAATACTAGCTCCGTCCCTAGCCCGTATCTGCAGCAGCAGGAGGAGTCGCAGGAGATTGTGTACTCCGAGCTCCCTGCTGCGTGTGTGGATCCTGTGGAGCTCGCGGGCGACCCGTTGATGCCACAGCCGCAGCCGCAGAGCTTGGGCAGGAGGAGGGAGTGGAGTGAGGCGCATCAGAGGGATTGGGACGAGCAGAGGTTTGGGAGGAGCCTGGATGGTGGCACGCATGCGCAGCAGCTCTATGACCGGCCGGACGCATCGGAGGACGAGGACGATGCGATGGGCTGGCGGGATGATGGCCGTGGCAGGCGGCAATGATGAACTCTTCACTATTTCCACTATTTCCACCATTTTCTTTTTTCTTTTTCCTTGCATAGAAAAACGGAGTCGGCGCTTTTCCTTTTTCCTTATACCAATTCGATTTCTTCTGGTTTTTTTTGCTTCTTGTTTCATGTTTGTTTCTTTTCGGTGCTGCGGGATGGTTTTGGTTTTGGTTTTGGTTTTTGATTTTGTTTTCGGCAGGGAGGAGTTGGAAAATTGTTTGGGTTATCTCTTTTTCTTCTTCTTTTCTTTTGATTCTACTACCTATACCGAAGTACTCTACTGTAGTGCTGTCTACCTATCAATCAGTGGATCTAGATCTGGAACCTGGTATCATGAAGAGCACGTGAAGAGTGAAGAAGAATTATGGTGAACAAGGGGAAGAATGGTGATGAATGAAACGACGGCGAACAAAGAGATTCAGCTCACGGAAGGCATTGTCCTCTTCGAGGTGACATGAAAACATCCACGCTGTACAGTAGGGCGTAGGACCGATTCCGGACGGGATGTAAATCCACAGCATGATGCGAACCGTGAAACAACACCGGCCCGAATTGTGGGGTAGTTAGGTGCATATGCTGGCTGGCCCGCACCCCTCCCCAGACACAGAGCCAACCATAGCATATCACTCGTTATTTTGCGGACGGAGGGATTGAAGATTAGTCCAAGTCAGCGTTCCGTCATGTATAATATTCGGACCCGCAGGTAAAGCGTGGGTGGGTGGGTGGGACGAGTACGCTGCCGACTTTCCCGTATTCTAGCACTGCCTGTCCGGCTAGATCATAGATACTCCACCACTTCAGGACCCTGTCGTGGAGCACCCGGGCATTTGCTTTGTTCCTGGCGGATTGTCCCGTATGCAGCGTATACAGGAGAAACTTCTCCCCAATGCTTCCGCAGTGGTCGCCAATTGTGACATTGTGTAGGAGTTGGGGGCCGCATCGCGTGCAACTTGTCCGTCTCACGGTGCGAAGGCTCGCTGATCGAGCAGTAGGTATCTTATGCCGTGATATTCGTCTTCAAGACAAGAAGTCCTCCGGATACGTGCTGCGTATGTAGTCTTGCAGATCTGCAGCAGTGTCCTTGGAGGCGATTTATAGCAGTGTCAACTTCCCCGGTCCAACTCAGTACTTCTACCGATAGTTAGCTCGCAAGGATCCGGTGAGGATTATTGACACTTTGTTATTGGTAGGAAGATCGAACGGAAATATCCATCCAATCAAATTGCACCCTTCCTAGGTATGGTAAACCCGAGCTGATCTGATCGTGCCTTGAGGACGTTGTTATGGTCTGTGCATTTAGAGAGCCGCCCTTCATGTAGGAGGACACATGTACACCAGTCATGAGCTGGTGTACTTGCATACCTAACTCATACAAGAGCATCGAATTGCAGAGTACTTTTAGCTGCGTAGTCGCCATTCTAATCTAGGTAGTTGTATCGTACTTCATCTTGAGATCAACCATGAAGTATGATAGGTACGTCATTATCACTAGATCAGTGGGCAAATCTCCGTATGTGCGTATTCCGGTATAGGAGTTCATTCAATTTGCATGGTAGAAGATCCAACCAATGTAGCGGATCTCGTTGAGGCTGTCGTGTAGCTGTGTAGACCAACGAAAGTTCTGACTGTCGTCACGCCAGCATCGGGCTGCTCATGTTCATATTCGGGATTCGCCACCCAAGACATTTCGTGATGGCGATAGGTATCGCTGGTGTGGTCTCCTTTGTTCCAAAGCAATCGGCGTTTGTAGTCTGATGGCCCGCCCTTCGTGATTGCCCCTCCGGCCGAAGTGGTATTATCGAATGGTTTCTTTTGTTCGGCTTAGACTTCCACGTGCGGAAAATCGGAATGCTATCAGCATTCAAAAATGCTCCATGAGTTCGTCGTTATGAATCGCTGCTTTCGTTTCGGAGGTAAAGACCCGTAGGCTGTAGCGAACCCAGGTGCTTGATCAACCATGCGGCTGTCGCCCTGCCATCGCTGGTAACTAGCCGGGAAAGCTTCAAGTGCTGTAGGTGATCGATGTTTGCGATGATAGTATTGGCAACGCGGCGTGGTGGAATTGCAGGGTTGTAACTTGTTATGTGCCGGAACTTCCGGAACTGCCGGAACTCCAAATCTACATAACCTACCGGTAGGTACTGGTAGGTACTGGTAGGTATGCCAAATTGCCAATCCGTTGCCTACCAGGTAGGTACCTAGCTTGCGGGCCTGCATGGAGTGTCAATCGGACATATGAGCTGCATCAACTTCAACTTTTAAGTGATCGTTTTTTAGGAAGCTGCGGTGGGTTTTCTTGAGGACCAGCTAGTACTCTAGCCATCGGGGATTCTGGAAGAAGGGGGTAGTTACTTAGACAGTGCACCGTCGAAAGTAGAGGTTGGTGGTTTTGTGATTTATCCCTTGCAAGGAGATATTGGTGACTTCACTGATGAGGCGGGGTCTTGATGGAGCAGGTACAAACAGCTTCACGGTACCGTATCAGTTTGATCACTATACAGGTAAAAAGCCAGGTTTTTAATGAAGCTCCCGTGTCGTGGGAGTAGTAACATGTATCCCAAAATAGCCATGATCTGATAAGGCCGAATGCTATGATGATTAAACAAAAACAAAAACAAAATAACTATCCCAAAAACATCAAAATAAATTCGCATCTATTTCCAACCCGTTTTGATATCCTCGGGCAACCCAAACCGATAACTCTTTTGCATCTCGTAGACACTAAGGGCACTCTGGCCCTTTTGTGTGACGACTGCAAACCTCCCCCTCTCACGGCCATAGCCGTCCGCAACATCTCCAGTACTCTCGCCAGCTTCTGGAGCTTCTCGGTATTGGTGACCTCCCACTTCTTGAGCCACTCAGTCTTCACCACATCCCGCTTCTCGACCTCGACGATATTCCCGCCATCCTCGTGGTACCCAATGATCAGGATCGGCGTGCGCGAGAACCACAGCTGCTCTGCCTGCTTGATGTACTTCTTCCCCTTCGGCCGCGACTTCAGCTCGACGATGTTCTCCTCGGGGGCCAGGACCCCACCCGGCACTATTCGCACGCCCATGGGCGCCACAAGCACCTCCCGGGGGAGATCTAGCTCCCCCTCCTCCACGGCGGCCGCCTGCACGATCGTCCAGCCGATCGTGTGCAGAAGGCTCTGCGCAAAGATGATCCAGCCGAGGACCCGGTGCATGAAGTTGAAGTGCTGGTACGGGATTCCGGTGATCAGTGAAAAGATGTTCTCCCGCATCGAGAGGATCAGTATCAGCGGCGTCAGAGCGAAGGCGAGCGAGCCGACCCGATTAGACCACTAGCCGAGTTCAGTACGCTTCTTGTTGGGTTCCTGGAATACTTTGTTGTACGTCCCGCCGATAAAACTGTTCTCGCAACGGTCAGCCATCGGTAGGTACTCCACGCTGGAGTAGAAGAATCGGGGCACAAACGAGAATATCGCAAGGTAAACCACCACCATAACCATCACCGTAATCTGAACCCTCCCCTTCCTCCCCGGCGGCCGCCTCCTCCTTCTCCCCGGCGGCCGCCTCCTCCTTCTCCCCGGCGGCCTCCTCCTCCGCAATACACGCATCGACCTCGAAGCGCACCAGCATCCTCAACCCTCCGGGCGTATACTCTACCGCACGGCAATGGGTCACACTCTCCCGGGAGCACTCTTGTCTCCTTGTGAACCTCCGCTCAAGACTCTTGCCATACCCCTCATTCGCGGGGCCCCAGCCCCTTCCCTGCGCCGCTAGCAGTAGTAGGGTATTCGCGACCACCTCGGCGTTGATCTGGAACTCGGCCGCGTCGCTTCCCAGGAACACCAGCAGCTCGCGCAGCGAGTGTCGGTCCGTGATGATGTCGAAGGACCGCAGAGAAAGCGTGGGCGAGTGATGGGTAGTGCCCGGAAGAGGGGTTCTAATGGGCAGGTGCGGAAGTTGAGCCGTGCGGGCGGCCATGGGTGGGTGGGGTCCTGGTCCTTGTCTGCTGGGATCCGCGTGGGTAAAGGCGGTGGCGCCCAGATGGGTGGTGAGCCTGTGGAGCTGTTAGTTGAGGTGCTGAGTGCTCGAGGAAGGGAGGTACTACATACGCGGGACGACGATGGTGTTCCGCTAGTTCGACAGGATGTCGTATGAGGTGAGCACCTCCGCCTGCTGCTGCGAAATGTCGCAGCCCGGGCCGTGGTGGATGGACTCGCGCTCGATGCCGGAGATTCCCAGCTTCGCACGGCACAATTAGTGCCACTTCTGCCGCGCGGAAGGGTTCCGAGTAGTCCGAGATGTCGACTCGAGCGTGCTAGGCATCTCTTTATGGATACGTGATGTTTCCGAGTGTCGGATTATTGTTGAGGTTGGATTGGCAGGAGTAGGTGAGTTGAGAGAAAGATGTTGTATGATGTAAGAAAGAAAGAAGTGTGAGGGGGTGGGTGACATGTGGGTTTTATGGGGAGTAGCTAAGCAGTTACCCTGGCGGCGGCGAATTCAATTGCACGCCCCACGCGGGAGGGCAGGGACACGGGAGCCTCACGTCATGCACTCACTCGGTATCGGTGGTAAGAAATGAAAGGAAAGGTTTTGAATTTTGTAGATAGGCAAGGGCATGTTCGGGTGCTAGCCAGCTGCATTTTCAAAATTCGCGGTTTTGACGAGTTGAATGTTACCAAAGCTGCAACCGCAAGAAAACTCTCATCTCCGAGCCCCCGATGGCCCCGTTCGGCATCCCAGATGTTCAACAGCACGCCGCACTTTTTCTGACTACAGGGGGCTACCTATATACGCTGGTATCAACTGGTGGTTGTGCGTAGAGTTGATTTGCATGATACTGTGGCTCAGTCGACAATGTGCAGTTTCTCCAATTGTTGACTTGGGGTGGTGTGCCAAACAATGACCCATTGCCCGGAAATTATGGTAGATTCGAAATTCAGTTGGTCTAAAACATAATCCACCGGCAGGTCTTGGGTATACCATATTACCAACCCTTTGCCCGCCAGTTTCGAGCCCGCATGGGGGATCACTCGGATAGGTGGGCTGGATCAACTTTCAAGTGATCGTTTTTTTGGGAAGCTGCGGGGGGTTTTCTTGAGGGCCAGCTATTACTCAGGCCATCGGCGAGAAGGAGGTAGTTACTTAGACAGTGCACCGTCGAAAGCAGAAATTGGTTGTATTGGTGGTCTTATCCCTTGCAGGGAGACATCGGTGGCAGAAAGCGAGGCAGCGGCTGAGGCAGCGGTTGTGTGTGACAAGCGAATAGGAGCAGCGATGGGTCGCCGCATTGAGCTGGTTATCTGGGCTGCAGACAGGATTTAGAACTTGTACTCGGCATAGGCCAGATAGGTTGCAGGAAATATGAAGAAGACCTAAGAGAGCTGCGGTATGAAGCTGTTTGCAATTTTGGCTTTTAGCAAGGTTGGGTGTGCACTAAGTAGCCTAGGTAGAGTACACGGCTGTGTTGGTGAGGCGAGGTCTTGATGGAGTATCTTCATCGGCCATGGTGATTGTTTTCTAGAATATAGCTGGATAGGTAGGGCTGGTTGTTGTTTGATACTCAACGTTGGTGGTGGGGGAGGGTGGGTTGGAAGTGAGTGGTGGTGGTGGTGGTGGTGGTGGTGGTGGTTGTAATGAAGAAAGAAATGTGAGAAGAAGAGTGGTCGTGTTGACGGAGAGGCTAGTCCTTCAACTATCACTCGACACATCACGTGTCACAGCGTTGTCTTCTTGAAGAGCATGTAACTAGCGTGTTTCTTCACCCTAGCAAGTCGCGTCTCCAACAGCGGTAGAGTGATCGAACTCCACCAGCCATCACTACAATGCCGTCAGCAGGTTTGCCCCTCACTCACCCGCTCTAGAGCTGTAGGAACTGGCACTGACGTTGAGAAGCGGATACAATCCGTGTTCTGATCGCCACAGATTCCCATGTCGGCTACAATGAGCGCGATCCCATCCGTGGTGATGACTCCTGGCGGTCGTTCGACGAAGTCATGGCCATCGCCAAAGACCGTGATGTCGACATGGTCCTCCTCTCCGGCGACCTATTCCACGATAATAAGCCCTCGCGCAAGGCTATGTATCAAGTCATGAAGTCCCTGCGGCAGAACTGCTACGGCGACAAACCATGCGAGCTCGAGATTCTGAGCGACACCAGTGCGGAGTTCCAGATGGCTGGCGGACACGTCAACTACGAGGACCCAGATATCAACGTTTCCATTCCCGTGTTTTCTATCCACGGGAATCATGATGACCCGTCGGGGGTATGTTGGTTGGCGTCTGTAGCTCTTCCGGGCCAGTTTCATAAACTAAAGTGGAGGCTGCTGCACGTAGGAAGGTCGTCTCTGCGCACTCGATATCCTTTCCATCGCGGGTCTGATCAACTATTACGGCCGCACTCCCGAAAATGACAATATCACCATCAGCCCAATACTCCTTCAGAAAGGAAGAACGAAGCTCGCGCTCTACGGCCTCTCTAACGTTCGTGACGAACGTCTATTCCGCACTTTCCGGGACGGTAAAGTCAAGATCGAACGTCCGAGTATACAACAGAAGGAATGGTTCAACATGATCTGCGTGCACCAGAACCAGTAAATTCCCACCACCTGCCAGCCAATGTTTCACAAGTGCAATTGCTGAACCTACTAGCCACGGCCACACAGAAACCGGCTACCTCCCCGAAAACTTTCTGCACAACTTCCTGGATCTTGTCATCTGGGGGCACGAGCACGAATGTCTGATCGATCCTCGCGTCAACACAGAGATGGGCTTCAGCGTGATCCAGCCCGGCTCCTCCGTAGCAACCTCACTGTGCGAGGGCGAAGCTGTGCCGAAGCACTGTGGCATCCTGTCCATCGTAGGCACCGAATTCAAGCTCGAGAAGATCCGCCTCAAGACTGTGCGGCCGTTCGTGATGCGCGAGATCGTCCTCGCCAACGAAAACGAAATGAAGAATGTCTGGAAGAAGGCGAATAACCGAACGCAAGTTACACATTTCCTGTGTCAAGTCGTCGATGAGCTCATCGAGGAGGCAAAAGACGACTGGCTGAAGGCTCAGGACGAGGAGGCTGATGAGAGTACGGTACCCCTACCGCTCATCAGACTGCGGGTGGAGTACTCTGCGCCGGAGGGGAAGTTCGAGACCGAGAACCCGCAGCGCTTTTCGAACCGTTTCGTGGGCAAGGTTGCGAACGTCAACGATGTGGTGCAGTTTTATCGCAGGAAGACCGTCACCCGCCGTACGAAAGCGGGCGAGTCGGTGGAAATCGACAGCAAATCCCTTCTCGAGGAGTTCAGGAACATCGACGAGATCAAGGTCGAGAACCTGGTAAAAGAGTTTCTGGACAAGGCTACGCTCGAGATTCTACCCCAGAATGGGCTCGGCGATGCGGTGGGTCAGTTCGTGGATAAGGATGATCGCCATGCGGTCGAGACGTTCGTCGAGGAGTCGCTCAAAGCTTACATCACCAAGATGCGAGAGTACGATGATCTGAACGAGGAGAAAATCACAGACATCGTCACCGAACACAAGAGTTACCTCGAAGACATGTTCGCCAAAGGTCAAGTCAAGATCAAGAGAGTGCGTAGTCCCTTTCCGGACCCTTTGCTCTGTACTAACAAGCAATGCAACAGAGAAACACGAAGCTAAAAGAGAAGCCCGACAATTGGGACTCGGACATCGATGGTTCATGGGCAGACGAGCCCGCCGCACAGATCCGCGACGAGGATTCACTCGACAACGATCAGGACGACAACGAGGAATCCCCCGCCCCAGCACGTGGCGCCGCAACCCGCGGCAGAGGCCGTGGCCGTGGTCGGGGCGCAGCAGCAACTACCACCACAACCCGTAAACCCGCTGCACCCAGAAAAGCTCCGGCAGCCAAGAAAGTACCCGCAGCGAGAGGCCGCGGAAAGAAGGCAGCTCACGAATCGGAAGAAGAGGAAGAGGCGATGGATCTGGACGATGATGACGACGAGGAGCCGCCGCCACCGGTTACGCGGATTACTAGGAAAGCGCCCGTGAAGAAGCCGCCACCGGCTAGACAGACGCAGCTACAGTTTCCGTCGGCGACGCAGAGAAGCGTGGGAGAGAGCCAGGCTAGTAATTCTCTGTTTCATCGAAACGTTGTTGTTATCCCTAGTGACGATGAGGACATCGATGATGATGAGGAGGATGAGTTTGTGCCCATGCCCAGTCAGCGGTCTAGGAGGAGGCAGTGAGTGAGGAGTGGATGAGATGTTGTCATAGATGGAAAGTGCTGTTTGGATGTCATATCATGGTCGGTAGGAGCGGGTGTTTTTCAAGATGTTCATTTGTCATTGGGATCTACAGTGCGCTTGGGTGATCCCATCGACATCAAGTCTTCACGATGTGATGTGATATTCAATCGCGGGGAATGATGAATTCAAGGAAGAGAGAAGCGCAAGGCTCTAGATCCGCACCCCGAGTCCATATGTATCATTCCCTTCGCTCTGGATCCCACTGTTTGTCAACAGACAGACAGACAGACAGCAAAGTTCTTCCTCCAACGTAACGCCTGGGAATTGGATCGGACGCTCTCAAGTGATGTGATGTCGCCTCCCGGGCTTCCATGCTGAACTCGCATCTACTAGCATTTGAAATCCGCTTCGCCGGAAGCAACGAATGCCACCCCTCACCCTCCTACCTAGGTACATCTTTCACATAAATAAGCACGTAGAAATACCTGCCACTGCCCACTGCCTACCGTTCTAGAGCTCACTCGTATTAGTATTCGGATCCGCAAGGCCCACCCATTCCTCCACGTGCGCGCGGGGGAAGGGGGTGGGAAGTGTCGACGCTACATATGTATCGCCAACGGGTAGCGGGAGATCAGCGGGCAGGCAGGGGACAGCCGTATGTAAGAGTAACTTCCCGCCGCCGACGGACGGGCCATGCAGGGGCCCCCGGGATATCGGAATGGGGTAGTTTCTGGCACCTGGCAGCACGGTTGCGGTTGAAGTTGTGTTCGAAGTTGTGTTCGGCGGCGGCCGTTGATTCCTGGAGTTTGGAGTTTAAAGTTTGGTGAAGTACATAACACTCGCCGCACACACAACGGCTACTGCGCAGGAGTAAGTGCTAGGACAGTTTCAAGTTTCCCCATGGACTGCTGGCCGCTGTAACGCGACGGTGGACCGTGGGAGCCGTGGATAGACCATTGCAGGCGCCGGAGCACGTGGATGTGTGTATCTATCCTGCACCAGTGCACCCCGGATGTGGCAATGGGCTGGCACTGGCTTGCGCTGTGGTGGCCCGTGCGGATCGGAGACTCGACATCTTGCGACGTGAGTCGCCAGAGAAAGTGTGATTCATGTTCAGCGATGTTCAGCGAGGTGAATGGTTTTGTTTGATCATCCCGAAGGTCAGCTCATGGAGCTGGAAATTGGAAAAGGAAGGTAAATAGGAAGTAGAAAAGGCGAGTGATTCACAATGCACGCCTTGTCATCTTGTGCACTCTAGATCTCCCGAGTCCTTACGTGTACTTGTACAAGCGTATGGCAAGATACTTAGGCTTTCACGGTCGCTCCCTTGGCGATCACTTTATTCAGACGACCACAACTCCACATCACGGAAAGAAAAGGCTTGAGTTCCCATCACTACCCGGCGGGTTTCAAGAGAATATTCGGAATCGAAGAGACGGCACCATTTCGCCGTTTAGAGTTGATTGCCTCTAGAAGATCGCACTGGTGTTCCCTCGCCCTTCCTCGGCCGAGCTGGGTTATGTAGTTACATCCAAGCTTTTGAGCAACCCCACGGGCCACCTCCCGAAGCCTTGGGCAATGGGTAGCCACAATAAGCATTCGCTTAACTATTATACTATAGCCCACACTCTCGGCCGCAACTGAAACACCTCACGAGACCCCACGAGACCTCACGAGACCTCACGTCTCACTCTTCCATTTCCAAAACCTCCATCAGAAACACCGACTCTGCGGTTTTCCGACTCTCGACGGGCTTAGACAGCAGAAACATCGGGTAATCACTCCCACTTGCGCCTTCGCCTGCAATCGCGATCGCAAGTTTCCTGTCGCAAGGATGAATGCTGTATGTATGTATGTGGCATGATGTCGTGCAACTTTCTGCAAGGAGCTTCGGAGTCCTTTACCATGTCTTTACCGTGGCAAAGGAAGGATGAATGTAGGTATATTGCCGAAACCATGCACGGCGGTGGGCTCTACGAGCAAGGACAAGGACTAGGAGCTCAGTGAAGACCGAAGGTAAATGATAATCCCTTCCTCGCCAGTACGTTTTCGGAGGTAGAATGGAGAAGACGAGGAATATGGAAAGGCTTCGGGTTCCGTGAAGTGCTCTCCACAAATCCATTGTTTGGTGATTTTGCATGATGTCTCGGTCTTGAGTAGGAGGTGGTAGCGATAGTGCATGAACTAAGTGCAGTAGCCATCAGTGGAGTGTCCCCGGAAAAGTGTGTTATTCATCACGACGGATTCGGTGTCGTTCTTCATGTCCATGCAAGCAGCTGAGGTAATCGGAAATCTTCTTCCTCTTCTTCTACTTCTTCTTCTTTTGTCTATCCACATTGTCGTTGCTGTTTAAGAACATCGAACCGACTGTCCTGCAGAAGAAGTTGTTGTCTCATCTCACAAAGCAACGCCACGGCACAGCACAACGATAGGCTGAACAGCAAGTACCGCCGTGACCACCCCATTACCAGCTCCCAGAGTTCCCCACACCAATAGTCAGCGCATGAAATTCGCCCCGTTGATCTCTCACCAATAGCCTTACCTGTATCCTTCCATCTCACCCGACTGCCTCCGTCTACCCTATTTTGTCGTCCAGCAGCGAGGCAGGCAACGAAGCACCAGCATCGGATGGGAATACCCTAACCCGCTTCGCTACCGCCCACACCACCTCCTCCTGCCCGTCATTGGCTCCAAGCCAGTCGAGACACCCCACCAATCACCCCACCCTACCTTGCATTGCATAAAGTCATCCGCAGGTATCCCATCTTCATCCAACAATCGTCGCGGTACATTCCCACCCCAAGACAGTCGAGAGAAAGAGAAAGATACTTGTGAGCGCTCTTCGTTGCGAGTCTTTTGTACCAGATCGCACAGCTGAGCTTGCAAGTCGAAGAACTTCATCTATCGTTGAGTCAAGCTTTCGCGATGTGCGGAGGTCCTAAGCCCAACGCAGCCGAGGGAGACCAGTCGGAGTCGGACGGTTGCCGCGGAGATTGTGCGAATGCAAGCGGGAGTGCGAATGCAAGCGGGAGTGCGAATGCGAGTGGGAGCGCGAATGCGAGTGGGAGCGAAGATACTGCCTCTCGCCAGAGCGTCAAGGGGCCGGATGAGCATTGTGGAGCTGTCGAAACAGAGCAGGAAACTAGAAGAGGATGTAAAGAAGAGCCGGCGAAGACATCTGGCAAGGCTGTCGACACTGGCTCGTGTTCGGGTGGATGCTGCGGCGAAGAGACCAACAGCCATACGCATGACGACGGCTACCAGCCAGGCGCCCAGGAGCATGACGGCGATGATCATCAGGGCTGCGATGGCCCCGACCATGCCTGCGACCACAGCCTTGGGCACAATCGTTCTCATGAGAACACGCACGCACCGCCAGTAACCGAGCCCGATGAGAGATGCTGCGCGGAGCAGCCATGCGTTTGCGACGGTAAGCCACTGCTCGCAAGTCAGATCTGAGCCACAAACTAAGCCAGGAATACATGCGTGCAGAGATCTGTGAACTCAACTATGTATCGCTTCTGCATGAGCAGAGCGGGTGCAAACGTACGAAGATGGCGGCTGTCGCGGCGGAGAAGCCTGTTGCTGAGGAGATTGCGACGAATCCCAACCCGAAGCGCTGGCTATCCTGCTCCCATTGTCTCAACAGCGCGCGAAAGGTGTCATTGACGGTGGAGGCCAAAGCGTGTTACTGCAAGCTCACACGCAGCTTGAGTCGCTCCGTAAAGTCTCTTGCCGCCATGGAGTTCGCATCGGGATGTTGCAGGGTGAATACGATGCGCCGGCAGTATCAATTTTGCGGGGATTGCGATGGACACAACCACGAACACAACCACGAGCACAACTATAGCTATGAAGACATCATTAGTCACGATCATGGCGAGGAGATCGTAGGTATCAAGGAAGGATGTGACAAAGCAGCGACCATCTCTGAAGTGGAAATAGAGTCTGGGCCTTGCTATAGCCGTCACCTAGCCCTCGGAATCTCTGGAATGCATTGCTCAAGCTGTGCCGACGACATTGTGAAAATACTGGGAAACATCGCTGGAGTCGACAGGAATGACATCAAGGTCAGCTTTATAATGAGCCGCGCCGAATTGAAATTCGATCCCAAGATTGTCAAAGATGCAGACAACGACATCCGCGTGAGGGTATTGAAGAGATTTCCGAGGCTTGACATTGTTGTGTTGTCCAATTCAAAGGTGGACGATGATGAGCTCGATGGAATCATTAGGATCCGAATACGATCAGAAGGCATGGACTCCGAGGCACTTCGTGGCATGGCACTTGGAATCTCAGGGGTGGTCTCCGTCGATCTGATTGGTGGGGAAGAGGTGGAACTCGCATACGATCCCGACAACATTGGCATTCGCAACATCTTGGCGATCCTGGAGAGCCAAACCAGCGGCCATGCTGTTGAGCTTGTGGACATCCCAGATGGAGCAGTAGCTGCCCAGGTAGCAGATAAAAGATACCTCCGCAGTATCGCCTTCCAAACGATCGCTGCCGGCGCCTTGACAATACCCGTTCTCGTACTTTCCTGGTCGGGCGGCCGACTCCGGGTGGATCCGATCAATCGCTACAACGTTGAGTTCTCCATGGCGACGGCGATCATCATTGTGGCCCGAAGAATATATCTCGACGCTTTCCGGTCATTGTGCAATGGCTTGACCATCGACATGGACGTGCTTGTGTCAGTTGCAACGGGCGCAGCATACATGTTTTCGGTGGCAGTTTTCGGCTTTGTTTTAGCAGGAGCATCTTGGGTACGCCATCAAGACCAAAAACCATTCTTCGAGACCAGCTGTCTGCTGACGACATTGATCCTTGCTGGTCGCTGGATGACGGCGGGCGTTCGAACGTGGGCGTCACGGCGGTTACGGTCCATTGGGGATGGAGAGCTGCAGGCTTCCGAAGTCCGTTTGTACGACCCGCTCTCACAGGAGAAGAGTCTGGACGCCCGAAAACTGCATTACGGAGATATGATCATTGTGTCCCAGGGCGAAACGGTTGCAACGGACGGACTGATTGTCGAGGGAACCGGACAAATGGACGAATCCCACCTCACAGGCGAGCCAAAGCCACAAACCAAGAGCGAAGGAAGTTTCATCCTGGCCGGAAGTACGGTGGTCTCTGGCGAAGTCAAGTACCGGGTCTCCAAGCTAGTCCAAGAGAACACCATCTCGACCATCAAGAATATGGTCAAGCTCGCGTCGCAACAGAAGCCCCGGATACAGGAGATCGCCGATATGGTGGCTTCTTACTTGACGCCTTCAATCCTAATCATCGCGTTAGTGGTATTCTTGATCCACCTGCTGGTTGGAGCAAGAATGGGGTGGGGTGAGAGCGCAGTTTCTGCCTTGACATACTCTGTTGCTACTCTCGCTATCTCCTGTCCATGCGCCATCGGTCTTGCTGTTCCCATGGTTCTGTTGATCGCAAGTCGAGTCGGCGTTAGCAAAGGAGGATTCGTATTTCGCAATCCAGCAGCAATAGTGAATGGCAGGAACGTCGGGAAAGTCATCTTCGATAAGACGGGGACGCTCACTACAGGACAACTACAAGTGGAATTCTCGTGCGTCGAAATCGGCGGAGTCATGCAAAAACATTCTCCAGACGCTTATGTCCTCACGGTGTTACGGACTCTGTGCAAGGCCAGCAACCACCCTGTGGCCAAAGCGATGAACAGGTTCGCTGAGAGCCTGGAGCCCAGCTCTGGAGGTACCGAGTTGTCGGAGGAAGTGACCACAGTTGTGGGTAAGGGCATCGAAACGACAATCGAGGGTGCCGTCTATCGAGGCGGAAGACTATCGTTCACAGCTCCCGAAGCTGCAAATGATCCAGAGGTCGTTGCTATTCTGGAATCGGCCCAATCCATCTTTACACTTTCTCGTGACTTCAAGCTCATCGCGATTTTCGGCTTGAAGGATGACACCATCAGGCCAGAGGTCCCGCTCGTCCTCGAGAATCTGCGAAAACAAGGCATCGAACTCTACATTTTCTCCGGCGACCGCCCGGAGGCTGTGTTCCCATTGGCAAAGGAGCTTGGAATTCCGTCCGCGAACGTTTACGCCGACTGCTACCCCGAGGACAAGCGAGCTAGGCTGGAGGCTCTGAAGAACCGTACATCCGAGACGAGTGCGACTTCCAAGGGCTTCACCGATTCAAAACAGAGTTTACTCCAACGTATCAAGGCCAAGCTGAGCATACAACGCAAGGGCATTATTTTCGTAGGCGATGGCACGAACGATGCGATTGCACTCATGGCAGCGGATGTCGGAGTCTCGTTGTCGCAATCGATGGACATGGCAGCCAGTTCCGCGGACGTCTCGATAATTTCCGACTCGATTGTGGGGCTCGTGGGGTTTCTGGAGCTATCGCGCAGGGTGAACGTATGCATCATGATTAACTTTGCATGGGCAATACTGTGGAACCTAGTCGCGATTCTGGGAGCGAGCGGTGGGTGGGTCAAGGTGAGGATTGCGCCCCAGTGGGCGGGACTGGGCGAATTTGCAAGTCTTTTGCCAGTCCTTGGTGTCAGCTTGGCGGTTGGGTTGGGATATGGGGGTGGATAGGATGGTGGAGGGAGTTTCTTTTGTAGATAGGCGTGATGGTGGACGTGGCGGTGGATGAGGGGTGGGAGGTGGGGGGATAATTGCGGAGGTGGTTGTGCGCGGCAGCGGTGGACACCTTGATGGTTACCACCCGAGGTCACCCTTGCCGGCAACGACGACAGAATGTTTTTACCCACTCCAGGTATCTGGAATACCGGTATCTAGAGTAAAATTACTTGCTTGTACAGGACATGGTCGGTTGGATCGTTTGGCTTGCGACACCGTGTGGTTTGATTTTTCTGCAGCTTTGCTTTCATCCTCCTACTTCGGAATTTTCTGCGTACTTGCTTTAGAGTAAATCGACTGATTTTTGAACGGGTCAGATGGAGAAGGAAAAAGGCAGGGAGAGGATGGAATTGGGACTGAACCGTAGCTGAGATGAAAGAAAATTTACATACGAATACGAATGATCTATATACCGAGCCAGTGGGCAGCTACTCGGCCCGCACCCGCATCCTCGGGTATCTAGACTCGAGAATCCAGGCAAGCCCTGTGCCCTGGCTTGCCTGAAGACGACAGCCGGCCTTTTAGCGTCGTAGGGCCTATTGACTCTTGAGTTTAAATCGCACTTCCTACGCGAGGGAAGTCTTACATAGACTCGGCAGTGCCTATTGACCCTTGAGTTTGAATAGCACTTCCTACTCGAGGGAAATTTGGATTTTTACAGTGCCTATTCACCATTGAGCTTCATTTCACCTTATATTCGAGGGAAGTTTTGAATTCGGTAGTGCCTATTGAGCCTTGAGCTTCATTGCACTTCCTACGTGAGGGAGGTTTTGCAGAAGACTCCTTTGCCAACACCCTCCAGGCCCGCGGCGGGTCGAGACATGAGCACACATAGAAGAAAGGGGAGGTAGAGGTTGATCGTCTATTCTGTATAAGATAATTGAGAGAGAAGAAGAAGAAGAAGAAGAAGAAGAAGAAGAAGAAGAAGAAGAAGAAGAAGACCCCACTATGACCGCCAAAATTGATTTCCACCACCGTTGATGCCCACTACTAGTACCAACCACATTCGTTTTTTTCTCACCGACAGCCTCTCCACTTTCCGGCAGCTCTTCCATCACTCCGCCATAGAGGTATTGAACTTGACAGTGCCTATTCAGCATTGAGCTTCATTGCACTTCATACTCAAGGGAAATTTTGAGCTCGGCAGTGAAGCCTCCAGCCCCGCTTCAAAAATACAATTCTCGTCTTGACGAGATCCGATGGAGTGGCAGCGAGATGCAGAATGAGAAGACTAGAAGCCGCAAGATCAAAGAAATCTTCTAGTATCGGTCGTGCAGTGATTGACTCCCGCACAAACCACCTTTTCTGGGCGTATTCTCGCGGCCGTGAGTAGAAGAACCTTGAAGATCCACTCACGGTGAAGATAGCTGATGCGACACCTCATGAGTCTGGGCCCTTGGGTGAACGATATTTAGGTTACCCATGTACACCTCTGGGGCTTCGTGACCATCGCTTCGGGCAAAAGGATTGAACGGAGAGATGTCGGCTCGTTGTGAAGGTGTTCGGCCAGCACAGGGCAGTATGTATCAGTTGCTCGCCCATTGGGGGAGGGACTCGCGACTCTTTATCTGTATGGCGATTGTCATGGATTAGGTTAACTACCCCACGCGGCAGCTTGACTTCTGTACGCGGAAGCCAAGTTCAACCTGCGTCGGCTGCAGTGGCAGTCTTACAGACAGTAGGTTCCGCATACCAGCGGATATCTGCCAGGTGGTTCTTGCGGAGGCGGGGGTTCCGATAGTGCTGACTGGTGGGCGATATCCGGACGATTTTAGGTGATACCTTGTGGTCGGTTGCCTGGATACCTATATGGATCGGTTCACTCGGAACCCGCCCGTAACCGGTGAGTTCTTGGGATACCATATTCCATCAAAATACAGCTTGAATGAGAAATTGTTTGAACGTCTTCCACGCAAGGACAGTGCGGACCGTGCCCATAAATGCAAAACAAGGCAATGGGTTTCAAACCTAGAGCTACGGAGAAACGAGACCGGCACGGGTATATGCTGCTATTTGTGATTTCTCGTCTCACAGCACAGACAGAATCCGACAGAACCGGACGAATCCTACGAGTGGGACTTTAATCCCATGGTGAAGAGGTTTTGCGGGACGTAGACTGCGAGATCATGGAAAAGTCTGTCTAGATGGCATATTGTAGATGGTACGAACGGCGGCTTCTTTTGTTTATAAGGACGAGATAATGCCCACAATCCGTTTCTCATCAGCATCACATTCTCGTCTTCTCATTCGAATACATTCATTCGTTCTTTATTCCACCTACCACACGATCGTTCAACATCTTCAAGCAATATTCCCTTTTCAATTTCCTCAAGATGCTCAAATCCGCCACTCTCCTTCTCGCCGCGCTCACCGTCGCCAATGCGGCGCCCGCTCCCCAAGGCGTCACTGAAGTGATTACTCCTCTCACCCAGGCCCCTGCTGGATGCTCTCTCTCGAGCCCTAGGACTTTTGGTCTCTCCATCAGCTCTGTGCCTGGCATCGGTTAGTCTGCGCATCCTCATCTAATTGACCAAGACACTAACAAATGCCCCCAGTTGCCAGCCGCAAGGCAAAGCGCCAGGTCACGCAGATCGCCGACGGCCAGATCCAGGCGCCCGCCAACCCCGCACCCGCTAGTCCCTCCTCCACTGAGTCCGAGGCTCCCTCCTCGACATCCGCTGAGTCCGAGGCTCCCTCCTCGACATCCGCTGAGTCCGAGGCTCCCTCCTCGACTGAGTCCGAGGCTCCCTCCTCGACATCCGCCGAGTCCGAGGCTCCCTCCTCGACTGAGTCTGAGGCTCCCTCCTCTACATCCGCTGAGTCCGAGGCTCCCTCCTCGACATCCGCCGAGTCCGAGGCTCCTTCTTCCACCTCCGACTCTGACTCTGACTCCGACTCTGACTCGGATTCCGAGGCTCCTTCCTCCTCGTCCGGCGCCGAGGGACCCGCTGAGACCGGCGCTACTCCCGGTGGTGTGACGCAGATTGGTGATGGCCAGATCCAGGCTCCTGCCAACCCTGCTCCCGCTGGCCCCTCCGCTTCGTCGGGTGCTGAGGCTCCTGCCTCTTCCTCTGGTGCTGAGGCTCCTGCCTCTTCTTCCGGCGCCAACGTAGGCGGCGTCACCCAGATCGCCGACGGACAGATCCAGGCTCCAGCCGACGTCTCTCAGATTGCTGATGGCCAGGCCGCTGCCAACGCTAGCCCCGCGGGCGCTGCCGGCGTTGTCGGTGCGGGAGGTGTCACCCAGATCGCCGATGGACAGATCCAAGCTCCCGCCAGAATTGCCGGAGCTGTCGGAGCTGCCGGTGTCACCCAGATCCAATCTCCCGCCGGAGCTGGCGGTATCACCCAAATCGCAGACGGCCAGATCCAGGCTCCCGCCGGAGTTGCCGGTGTTACCGGTGTCTCCCAGATCCAATCTCCCGCCGGTGTCTCCCAGATCCAAGCTCCCGCCGGAGCTGGCGGTGTCACTCAGATCGCAGACGGCCAGATCCAGGCTCCCGCCGGAGTTGTTGGACCTGTCGGAACCCGTGGTGTCGGTCAAGCCGCTGGCGGTATCACCCAGATTGCCGATGGCCAGATCCAAGCCCCCGGCCAGGTCGCTTCCTACTCTAGTCCCGTGGGCGCTGCGGGCATTGTCGGTGCGGGCGGTGTCACCCAGATCGCCGACGGACAGATCCAAGCTCCCGTCGGAGTTGCCAGCGTCTCCCAGATCGCGCCCTGCGCCGCTCCCGTGAGTGCTGCGCGGGCTGGGCGTGTAGGCGGCGTCACCCAGATCGCAGACGGCCAGATCCAGCTTCCCGCGGGCGCTGCGCGGGCTGGGCGTGTAGGTGGCGTCACCCAGATCGCCGACGGACAAATCCAGGCTCCTGCCGGACCTGTCGGCGTCACCCAGATTGCGGATGGCCAGATCCAGGCTCCCGCCAACATCGCGGCCAACATCGCGCCCTGCCGCTCTACCGTCTCTAGGGTCATCGAGCCGGTTGTGCCCACCCTCAAGGCTTCCACCTACCGCTTCAGCTCCTACATCAAGCCGATCTCGAACTACTTCTGCCCCACCACTCCCTCCGAGCGGATCATCCGTGAGTCTCTCCCGCGTCGATTGACCGCGGTCGCTTGCTAACCGAATCCTAGGGCCAGCGGACTGCTCCACCAACGGGCTTGCCGGCAACCTCGGAGTCTCAGCCGCGTATAACGCCGCACCCGCCGCCGCCATCAACGCCGCACCCTTCACGGCCAACGGCGTCACACAGATCGCCGACGGACAGATCCAGACCCCGCGGCTGAGCAAGCGCCAGAACGGAGACCCGCTGCAAGTCACCCTCAACAACGGCGTTCTGACCGACAGCCTCGGCCGCACCGGCTACATCGCCGACAACCGGCAGTTCCAGTTCGATGCGCCCGCACAGGCTGGCGCCGTCTACACCGGTGGGTTCTCCGTCTGCGATGATGGCACCCTGGCCCTCGGCGGAAACAAGCAGTTCTGGGCGTGTGGGAGCAGTGATTGTAGCCCTCCCCCTCCTCCGCCTCCTCCTAAGGAAGTTGTGAGCGTGTGCTGATCTGTGACAGTCAACAACCTCTACGACGAGGAGATCTTCCCGGGCGGAAACTGCCAGCCAGTTTACATCAACGTCGTCTAGATTCCACTGAATGAGGGTTGCGGGTAGTGGGGGAGGGGAGGGGAGGGGAGGATTTCCTTTTGTAAGTATATGTACAGTTATGTAAGTAGTTTTTTTAGTTATGCGCCCAAGGTTAAATGAAATTTCAAATGTTTGCACTTGATATTCATCGGTACTCACTCGCTTCATGACTTTTCAACCGGGCTTTCATATTCCCATTCTCTCTAGCTCCTACTTGGAACTGGTCTCTTTCGACGACTCGGGAGGAGAGAGAACGGGAGTAGTGCCACGAAGGGTATCTACGGTATGAGTGTGGCCCTTGGAGTCTCGCAACTAGCAGTGGCCATTGTGTACTAACCACTCGCTCCCATCCTCCCAGAAATCCGCATCCAGCTCGAACCGAAAACAAGAGACAGAGAGAGTCTAAGAAAAAATATTTTTTTTCCAAACCATGACACCGCGCTAGAAAGCCAAACCCTTCATCTCCTCCGTCGTCCAGAACTTGCGCATATTTTCCGCCTTGAGCATAGTGACCTCCTCCTCGAGGTGTTTCCAGAGGACGTCGCCGAACGCGCGCATCTTCGTGTCGAGCACCAGCCACTCGAGGCGACACCTGCCATCTCTGCACTCCTCGAGGTACTTGCGCATTTCGTCGAGGCCGGTATGGATCAGCTTGTGCTGGGCGATCATGGCGCCGTGCTCGGCGCCCTTGCCGAAACACGGCATCCGCTTCGCCAGCGACGGAAACACGTGCGCCTCCTCGATCGCGTGGTGCATCTCCAGCTGCGACGCGAACCGCAGCCCCTGCGTCAGCAGTTGCCGCACCGTCGTCCGCGGAGGGAGCTGCTGCGCCGTGCATGCCCCCTCGAGGAGCCGCCATTGCAGCCGGAACGAGTTGTGCTAAACGCATGTTAGCCGGCAACCGCCCCGTGGGCGCGTGCGTGTGTGCGGGGACGGGGGACGGGGGACGGGGGGACGGGGAGGGACGCGGAAATGTACGAATTGCTCCATGTGCTCGGCTAGGTAGTTGTACTGTCGGAACTCGGCCGCGGTGAGCGGGGGAAGCGGGGGCCCCTCCTTCTCCGCCTTCTCGGGCTCCTTGGGCTTCTCGTGGCCTACTTCCGCGCCCTTCTCCTTGTCCTCCTCCTCATCTTGACCAGGGAATGAGGGGGGTTGTTCGTCGGGAGGCGATACGTCGCCCATGTTGCCTTGCCGTGTGATGATGGGGTGTGATCGGGATGTGATCGGGATATTATAATGGTGTTAACTATGTGTGGGGGGGAGCAGGCATCGGAACTGAAGCCCGCGTCGCGTTTTATGCAGGGAGGATTTCGGCAGCCATGCCAGGCTCAGCCGACCGGACGGATCCCTGCTGCGGATTACGCAGCGATTGCAGATGCAAGGAGAGCGAAGGTTTTGCGACGATTATTGCGGAGAACCTGGTTTTTGGGTGGGTTTTTTGGCGGTTCCCCGGGTCGCGTCGCTAAAGATTGTTGGTTAGGAGTTTGGCCGGTGGTATATATACAGTGGAGTACATGGTGCTCGTATTGGGCGGTCACCAATGGTCACTCGTCAGTGGCTCGGACTCCCCAGCACAGAAAGGGATGGGCTGGATACGACTCTATATTATTGACCGCTATATAAAAACCTAAATGATCCGTATTCCCTCAAGTGCTGCATTCCCCCTTTATGTGTAATATACTCCAAAACGCCATACTATGCCCATTCGTCATCATCCCCTCGCACGAGATCTAGCTGTCACTGTGCGCGTACAGTTGCATTTATAGATTTGCTGTAGGTAACAAAAGTGTTAGTAGCCATTACATTGGAGGCTGCATCTAGAATTGACCTACATCAATAACTGTCCCTTGATCGGATTCCCCTTCCTCGTCGCTCTCAGCCTCCTCGTCGTACCGAAACAGTGTGATGAATTTCCGACTGAGACTCTCATGGCGCATGCGATTCGTCTGGCGAAACCCATTCAGCGTCGCAAAACTATCCAGATAGCAGCACGCCGTCAGCACCAATGTGACCTGTCACACACACACTATCTCCTCACGGCGGGAAAACCAACCAACTACTATTGAACCCGTCCATCCTTTCCCGTGAGACCTTATCAAACAGTCTCTTGACGCCCATAGCCACATCCCACACGCGCACGCCCTGCGGCCGCACGACGAGCAGCTGAAAAGTCGGCAGCACGATGACAAAGGTAGTGAGAGCCGGCTCGGTAGCGTACTGCTCCTTTACCGGCGAATCCTTGAGTAGCACGCCGGTGGCCATCTTGAGCGTTGGCCCGGACTTTGTAGCTTCCATATCCTTCTCGGCGTCCTTCTCATCCGGACAACCCAGACCATCCGGACCATCCACCTCGATCGGTGCGGAACCGAAGTTTCCCCCCGCGTGAACACATTGGCGGTTCGGAAATGGCCGTTCTACTGGTGCTCGCGTGAGAACGATCGGCTCCGAGGTCGAGGCCCAGTTGCTCTGGAGTCGCTGCAGCACGGGGTGTATCGCTACCGGCTGCCGGAGGAGGTCGGCGTCGATTGTGGGTGGCTGGAGGAATAGTGTCCGGCGTAACCGCTGGCGGGAGAGGATCGTTGCGTTCCAGTCTTTGCAGACCCTGCGGGCGTTGATGAGGTCGTGCAGTGGTAGGTGCAGGAGGATGTGGTCGAGTAGGAAGGTGGGGATGTCGCTCTGCATGATTTTCGTATGCTTTCCTGGTTGGCTGGTAATGTATGTTTTTTTTTTCTGGAGGGGAAGCTGTATGGGGGGAGTTCTTTTCTGGGGGCGGTGGGGAAGGCCACATTAAATACGAGCCTACCAGAGTCCGTGTCTGTCTACATTTACACTGGCCGTATGTAGTAGGCTGGAATGTACGTAACCAAGTACCCAAGTACTCTACTCGCACCTACTACTACCTCAACTTCTTAGCGTCCACGACAACTGCACTTCCAGTTTTACAGGCTGTCACACCTCTCCTCGGGAGTCGCAAGTCGCAACTGGCATCCACGATGGCCAGAACCGGATTGGACTGGATTGGATTTGATCGACGTGCATAGTGCGCGGTCCGTGCTGTCTGCCCCCAGTAAGCGTACCCGTACCCGCACATGGCGTCTAGGCCTGCCCCATGCGGCTGGGGAATCCGTGGGTTGGAATCGGACGACGTTGGCCAGGACTGGGATCAGCCTGACGGTAGTAACTATCGCCGCCGGGGTGGGCGTATGTGACAGACGTCAGGGACTGTGTAGGAGGTGTACTATAAAGTGCAGAATGACTTTGAGGAGTGCAGTATTCGACGCAATTTCTCCCATGCTTTTGCTGCGAGCGAGCTACACTCCCGGAGCAGAGGCACTGCCGCGAGGAAGCTGGAAGAGGAGGAGGCCGGAGTACTGCAATGGCCAATGCCAGCTGGCATCTGCGGGCCGGAGGGGAAGCCAAAGAAATGGGAGGAGATGGAGAGCTCGTGACCAACCACCGGTACTAGTACTCTATCTAACTACCCACTCTCGACATCTTTGACGAATGTCGGCTCTGCATGTCTACATATGGTGGCTGCTTCTTCACGACTCAGGCCCCCCACGACGCGCGAGAGGAGGGCCCAGCGCCGAAACGAGGTCGCTAGAGTAGAGTAGGTACCGGTACATATCTCAACTCTACTCCGACCACTCACCGGCCTCAACTCTAACCACCACTCACTGGCCCCCAACTCTAACTAACGCTACTCTATGCATACTCACCGACCTCGACAGCCGTCAAGTCATTGGCGCGTTTCGGAGTGTTTGAATTCTCCCTAAGTTCCCGTCGCTCTGCTCGTCAGTCCTGTTAGTCCGACACTAAGTCCTCACCTAGGTACCGGTACCCAGCAGCGTATCAAATTATCAGTCGCCTGCTCGCATACGCATCACGATCACGGCAGGTGAAGAATAAACTCCAAGAGGCTCGAGCGTCACTGTCTCATCGGATCGGGGTCGTTCGTTTGCCGTACCTATGTGGTTCTCCACGGAGAGGCGAGAATCGGCAACTTTGTCGGCAGCCGGGAGTCCGCTACGGTACAAGAGCAGTGGACATATTTACAGAGGTACATGGCCTCTTTACTTGCCTCGTTCTGTCACCCCTGCGGTATGTTCTTGCCACCGGGGAGGCCAAAGAATCGTAAAAGCGGTGGGGGCATTGTGAGGACAATTATGGAGGATGATGATGGATGGTATGCATCTACATAGCGAATGGAATAAGAGTCCGGGACCCAGTCTCTTGGTTTCGTCGTTTGCTTGCTTTCTTGCCGATCGCAAGAGTTGGGGCCGGTTGGTTCCGTGGTCATTGCAGGTCAACATAAGGAATTATACGAGATCATGGCTGCGCATGTACCAATGATACCAACCCTATCGAATTAGCGTCGATGACAGTCGTATCAATGATCAATCCAATCTTCCTTTACCGAAGCTTACTTCCGCGGACCTTCTTTCTTCTCGCTACATATCCTATGTCCGATGGCAGAGGCAATTTCATCTTCATTCGCGACTACTCTACTTTGCTTCCAGTGGACTCCCTCGAATGCGTCGAGTTCCTATCATCCTATAAACCCGCCTCTCTACTTACCGAAGGGATTGGGATTGATACCGACTACCAAGTGCTTATACATGTACGTACGTACCGGTGGTATTGTCGCTACCTATACATAGTACCGTAGTCTAAGTTCGGACCATTCACGATCACGATCGTGACAACAGCACCGTGCAGATGAAGCTTGGAGATCAGAGGAGCGCCGGCCGCCGCCGTGGTGCTCATGGATAATGATGATGATGATGATGATGAAACAAGTGGCAGCGCCACTTTCTGTAGTGTATGATACATACGGTAGGTAGTTATTATATGCGTTCTCGATCAGGAGTGGAAGTGACGGGCAGCGGGGTTCCTCTCGAGAACTCGTGCACTCGTGCATGAGCAACGTCAGAGTATGTACTCGGGAGTCGGGATCGAGGGAAACTCAATTACCGGTTGGTTGGGTTGACTTCCAGGAAGCGATATGCGGCATGCAGAAGACTGCAGGTTGGTTACCAAATACGTGGTAACGATACGTTCATCCTCGCCATTGGCCGATACGGCTGCGTTGGCGGTACACATTCCGTCTCTTATGTGGCCGCCCCATTGGTCCCGGACTCCTGGAATGTCGGTCCGAGTTCGCGGTGCAGATAGGGCGTAGTTAGACTCCAGAGTGTCGGTAGGTGGTGCGGATCACGATCATGAGTGGGAAGGAAGAGGGGGGAATGCAGTGGGGGGAATGCGGATGACTGCTAACTGGCCCATTCATGCTCGATGATGCAGCTCCCAGTGCGCTGGGAAAAATCAATCGACAAGATCTTGATCTTGAACTTGCACCACGAATAATGGCCATTGACCAGTCCCTGGCACCTGGCACCTGCACCACCATCAACGAATCCAAAATAGCAAGAGAGACAATCCATGATTCATTCCGTTTCGTCGGATCACACTGCACAGAGAACTCCAATTGTCAGCTGTCCCAGCTCCATGGACGCTTCAACAGTGAACAGAGCACTCTCCATGCTCCGGAACCTACGGACACTTCAACAGTGAACAGAGCACTCTCCATGCTCCGGAACCTACGGACACGCTTCCCTTTCGTCGAGCGAGCCATCGTGCAATGAATCGCCCAGGTGGCACCCAGTTTCGTGGGCAGGGCGGCAGGGCAGTTGCACACCCAGCTCTGATTCATCGCCACACCAATCCAATCCTCGTCACGAGCCCCGACGAAGTTACGAACGTGGGGGATGACACCAGACGTCGGCCGAGATTGTCCTCTCGCGAGTCTGTTTCTGGTTCGGTTGCTACCTGCCCACATACCTACATTCTATCTATGGGTTCGGATCGCGAGTGAAACCCAGTGAATGGCTTCGTGTGAATGTGAATGGCTCCCGGCAAGCATCACCCATCAGCCCTGCCCGGAATGTTTGTTCCTTTGACGAGCGTGATGACGACGCATCCATCCCGAGCGAGTGGACGTCAGGAGGGAGGGAGGGGGTGGCGACGTGCACCTATGATATGAGGTAGGTATGTACGGAGGACGATCGATCATCCCTTTCCAGTGGTACTGATACATACATGTGTAGAGTACGGAGGACGACGGTGACGATACCCTCTACCTAGGTGTAGATGGCTTGACCTGTCGATTGGTTATCCCAGACTACCAGAGCCAGTTCAATGTCTACAGTCAATTGCTACTCATTTGCTTTCAGCCCGAGAGATCTGCCACCTCCCCATTAACGACGGTACGCTGATGTACCGTACAAGACCGCCATGGTTGGCACGACGTCGACTGGGAGGCGTATCGTAACCAAGTATTACCCGTGCCTGTACAAGCAAGAACAGGACTCGCATGTGAGCATCGTGAGGAGAGCGATTTGTTTCATCGAAGCATCGAAACAACAATTCAACATTATCCCTATCGTAACCCACTGCCGTCGACAGCACTCTCGTCCTCACTCCCTACCTACCGCTACGAACCAAAAGTAATGAGATAGAAAACAAAAAAACATTATACAAGATGAAATGAAACGAAACCCCTTTTCCATTTCCATTTTATACATCGCATCATGAAGTCACACCTATGCCTTACGACTCTGCTTCTTCATGGCGTCCTTGTTCTCCTTCTGGCGCTCCTTCTCGAGGAACTTCTTCTGCTCGGCCGCACTCATGTTGCGCAGCTTGGCGTCGCGGTCTGCCTTCTTCTTCTCGGCAAGCTTGAACTCGCGCTCTTCCTTGGTGTCTTCCTCGATCGCGCGCTTGAGCTTGCGGGTCTCGTCTTCGCGGGTGGCCTTGACTTTGCGCAGCACCTCGGGACGGAAGTGGGCGTTCGCTGCGAGGTGGTCGGTGAGACGGATGAACGCGCTGACTAGACGCTGGAGCAGCTCGGGGTCGGTGGAGGACGAAGGCAGGGTGATCTCAAGCGTGATGCGCTTGCGCGCGGTCAATTCCGACAGCCTGGAGTGTGTCGTTAGTTATCGTTGCTACTCGATTTGCTACGTGGAAGATGAGGGAACTTACGTGGTGGGCTTCTCCTTGGGCAAGTCGGTAACGAGCAACAGCTCCAAGAAGCTCTGGCACTCCTTAACGACCTCCTTGAGTTCCTTGTACAGACACATATCACCAATCTCCTTGCTCTCGCCCATGACGGCCAACCACTCGGGCAGACCCTCCCAGTCACTCGTGCGGGTGAGGGAGAGATCGTAGCGCTCCTCGCGCCAGCGCCTCATCTGGCGCTTATTGACGAGAGCCCAGACAAAGTTATCATACTTGGAGTTTCCCTGGATCTTGGTGGGCTCAGCGCCGTCGAACGGCTGGATGATCATGGTGATGGTATCTTTCGGCATGGGCACCTGATCGAAAAAAAACGAGACGATGAGCTCGATCAACCACGAGATGGGATTGTTCCGGCGCTGCAGCTTGATGGCCGTGTGCATGAACGCGATGTTGTTACGCCCGGTAGCGTACGAGACGAATTCCTGGTGCGAGACATCCTTGACCGCGTCTTCGACGGCAAACTCTTGCAGGTCCGACGCGGGCTTCGTGAAGCCTACTTGAGCGAATTCTTTGGTGAGGACGGGCGCGATGGAGGCGAGGAAGCCGGCTGCGATCGCTTTGTTGCGGCGGGAACCCCAGATATGCAGGCCGACGACGATACAGAGCAGGAGGAGAACCCAGCCTTCGGCTTGGAACTCGGAGAGCGAGTGGCGCTCCCAGACTTCGTACCACTGGCTGGTAGGTAAGCCGGGTGTGCCGAAGGGTGTGCTGCTAGATGCAAATGAGAGGGGGGAGATTGAGGCAGCGGACTCGGCGACGGGAGATGGTGTCGCTGGAGATGGTGAAGCGAACTCGGCAAAGTCTATTGTACCCGAGTTGATGAGAAAGAGTTCGACGGCGACGAGTAGGGTTACAACAGAGATGGAGGACAGGTGGATAACATACCGTCGTCTGAGGGAGCAGCGCTGGCGATACTCGAGACTGAGCTCGCGGCCTTGAAGAAACCTCCGATTATATCGGCCATGATGAATGAATTTGGTGGAGCAGGATTGATGCTGCCACGTTTGAGGAGCTGGGGATATTTGGTGAGGGATGCAATGCCTTGGATGGAGGAGAAATGAAAAAGGAGATGAGACTTTGTATTCGACTCGGTCCGGGGAAGAGAGTGTCGTGTCGTCTTTCTCGCCGGGCGTACGCTAGTTAACGCTGCTAAGACACTCAACAACTGTGGCACCTGCTTAAAAGCCGGGCGTCGGCGTCGTGTCGCAACCATGGTCGATTGAGCCGCATCGCTGCGTACAACTCAGCGAACCGAACAGATGCCGGGGCCGATTGGGGAGCGTTTCATTCATCGCGGATGACAACCCCTTTCCATCTTTATTCCACCGCAGATATTTGGGATATGCATAGCTTTGATAACAGTTGGCATCGGTGAGAACGCGGTTTCAACATTCGACTGGTATTCGAATTCATTCTATACACATTCCGCCCGCACGCCCCCCACCCAGCCCCTACAGAAACTATTTACCTGCCGCATGCATGGCGGATCTAGTAGAAGGTCTTCTTGCCCTGCAGAATCCCAGAATTGATCAGTAACATGCTCCACGGACCACAGTAGTGGACTAGGGAAACGTACGGCAGCCATTCTGACCATGCCGTAGATGGAGCCAGCGACACCAACACCGAGGATGGCGAAGTAAGGAAGGAGAAGGACCCTAGACCGAGGGTGCTGTAGACTCACTGTCAGTCGAAGAACCGCATAGCGTCTTCCGTTCTGTCGTGATCGCCGAAACCACCAATAAACCGCCGTCGCCGCCGCCGTCGCCCGTGAAACAATCCCGTTCGGCTGCGCGTAACACCAAAAGCGCGAGCATGCGGTTTTTAGGTGAGCGCTGGGGAGTACGGAGTTGGAATGCGAGCAGCGGACTGCGAATGACGACAATCGGTGGTATCGGCGATACAGACGGAATCAGGTCATTTCGGGTCCTTCGATGAACGAACCTTGTTCCAAAGTCTCACGCCGTCATCCCTCTGGTAGAGCCTCTGGTACTGAGGGACCTTGTTCTCCTTGTAGATAAAGCCACTGTTTCGTTGAAGCCACCCGACGGGTTAGCCCACATATCCTCGGCTTCACACAATCACTGGTAGCCCCTCCACCCGCCCGGAATCTGCCGTCGGAGAAGGGGAACACGGGGAGGGGACGTACGCCATTGCGATTTCGTTCGATCGGTAAGAGTGGAGAGAGTTTCGTCGAGCGTGTAGTTGGTAGTGGAGGTGAATGCAGTTGTTCCGAGGATTGCTCTAGTGGGGGGGGGGAAATGGGGCGATGGAGATTCAATTTAGCGGAAGTCGGATGACATCGCTTATCGAATTACCTAATCGGATCTTATCAGATTACAACCATCAACTTGAATCAAACACAAGCGTGCGACCAGAGCTTCGTTACAGCTCCCCCACTCGACCATCCCCTCGACGAATCAGCCTCCACCGTCGACACGATGTCCTTCTACTTCGCGATAATAGGAACCAAAGACAACCCCATTTACGAGTGCGAGTTCGGGACCTCAAAGCAGGGCGGTGATGGAAACGCGAGGGTGAGCTTATTCCCACCAACTTTACGGAGGGCCGGTCATTAACGAAACGGGCCGAATCCAGTTCCCCGACGAGCAACGCGCTATGAATCAGTTTGTCCTCCACTCTGCCCTCGATATCGTCGAGGAGATACAATGGGTACAACGCGATCTATACCTTAAGACCGTCGACCGCTTCAACAACCTACTGGTATCATGTTTCCTCACAGCCGGCAGTACGGAACCCTCCCTCAACCCCGACGTGCACGCGGAGCTCTGACTCGAGAATAGATATCAAGCTGCTTCTACTCCACGACACGAAAGTCGAGGAACCCATACGGCAGTTCTTCGCGGACGTGCACGAGGCGTACATCAAGACGCTCATGAACCCATTCTACGACATCGACATGCGGATCACGAGCGTTATCTTCGACGCGAGAGTTAGGGCGGCTGCAAAAAAGTACCTATAAAGAGTTCTCGGTCCTACATACCTATATGGAATTTTCTACGGCGTTTTCGGGTCCCCTTTCTTTGTCTTGCTCTTATTCTAGACCTGTAATATATCCACACACCCTTCAGATGGTAATCGAAAAGAGATTGTGCTAGTAAAGTCATATGTGGCTAGTTAAACGTGTTTACATCGACATTTTGGATCACACGCACTATTCTGTAGGCAGGCGAAGAGCGACCCAGCGAGGCAGGAAAACACCAAAGCGATCTAACTTGTCTGCCTGGAACACACCTTTTTACGGTTCTGTGGGTAGTAGTGCGTAGATACGATGTTGGGCTGGTAGTATCTAGGTAGGTAGAAGAGAATAGGATATGGCATAATATGTGAAGCAGGAAGAGAGCGGGGTGTTTTGATGGGACGCCACAATGGCCCGGACACGGGGGCGGAGGCGGACAATGGCGAGACAAAGGAAATTATACGGGGAAGGTAGGCACGGTCAGAAAACCAGAGATTCCGACCCGCGTATGGTCAGTGGAGAAGAACGGCGGGATCTGACGAGTTAACAAGTTGAGGCCCGGTTACGGATGGTGGTAGCGATAAACACAGTCCCAGGGGGAGCAGGAGCAGGAAGTGGCGGATCCGAGGGTAGTTAGAGATGAGGTGTCGCTGGGCCGGCTGGCGGTATTCTTTCCTTCCTTCTTTCCTTCTTGTCTGCATCTCCACATCTGATTTCCTTGGTGCGCTGCAAGACAGGGCTGGGAGGAGAGCAAAAGAGAAACCCACCCACACCGAGCTCACGGTCAGCGGCCGGGGACAGTGGGGTCAAATCGGACATGTAATACAGCCATGATGTAGTAAGGTCGAATGCTGTGATGATTAAACAAGAAAAACGTGGAGGCGAGAAGAGAAGAGAAGACCCCAGCATAATATCCTCAGTGGGAAGCAGGTGAATCGCAGCTGAGTATTTCTGGCATAGCATGTTTATTCTCATCCACATCTCCCGGACGCATCGAAGCCAGCACAACAGCGCCGGAGCGTGAGATGGAAGAGTAATCCAGGCGCTCAGAATCGCGGGGCACCTACCATTTCATAAGGGTCGAAGTCACATATCCAGCACGGAAAAAACCCCCGCGTGGTCTAGTGGTATACAACCTAGGCCATGCAATCGGCGAGGGGAGTTGAGGAAAAGGTTTAGGTTCAGCCCAGGTGAAAGACCTTTCTTCTCAGCTCTCCTGGGGCTTCCAAGCCACCCACCGAGGGTGGTGACGGTTTTTGTTTTTGACGTGGCGGGTGGATCACGAGACATCACTCGGTAATACCACGTGACATGACTGCTCGCCGTCCTGGTCGGCGTGGATCATTCCCATCTGCTGCGAGGGGGGCACTGATATCTCTACTTCTCCAGCTGTTTCCAAACCACAATATCTCGCAGCAGAGACTATGCCAGTGCTGTTGCCAGCCGTAACTGGGCTCCTGGTGGCAGCAAGATTCGCTTTGGTAAGAGTTTTTGGAGGGACGAGCGGAAGAGCGGTGGTGCTGCTCGAAGACCCTCTTTTTACTCCGCATTCGGTACGGGAGGAACATTGTTGCCGAATTCCCCCGCTGCCGATGAGTCCCTTGCGGAAGGCCTTACAACCCTCAATTGGATACCTACGTCATCAGAGGATCCGTCATTCAGCGCGGTCACAACAATCACTCGGGGAGGGGCTCGAGATTTATAATTACTGATACTTCCACCCCTCAGCGACTGGCCTGCCGGTAGTTACTCCCCTCCTCCTCCAATGGCTATTCTCCTCCTTCAACAGGAAACACACCTTCCACCGCCGCCGTCATTTGCCCAGCAAGAGAGCATATTCTACTCTACTATGCTGAAGACACTCGAAAAGTCAGAGTATGAAAGGGATACATGTATAGTATCGGCGTCATCGGTTTCTGGAAAGTCCATCGACCATGGTTCGGCATCACTAATTCTTGTCTGCCCCTACTCTGGAGCAGCATCGAGAAGGGGAGAAACGGTCTAAAAAACATATTCCAGATTCGCTCGCAAAACCGCTCGCATCATATCGTAGGTATACAGCTTTTTCCACCCGTTCCCTCTCACCGCTTCGTCATTTCTGTCTCCTCGGCAAAGTAGCCGCCGAACTGTTCTTCACGATAGTTACCACTCCGTGGCAGCCCATCGAAACCTAATATCCTCAACGTACTGAAAAAAAACAAGAAGTATAAAATGACACAATGATGACACAAAGAAAAGAAAAAAACACTCCTAATGATATCTGCTCGCCTTTAATAATGCTATGGCCTTTGGAGACGATTCGACACCAGGCACGAAACCACATCCATCCTTCACTCGTCTTCCGGGTTCGTTAGGCTAGGTTGATCATGATGATATCGCGGCCGTCGGGCTCCTCCAAGCACGCCTCGACCCTAGCTCTGATGGACTCCAGCCCACCATAACAGTGCACCTCTCTCGGAAACAGTTCCTTCTTTCCCCTTCCAGCAAATTGGAACTCATACCCCTTCTCGAAGCGCTCCACAAAGATCTCCCACGGAATATGCAGCTTTGCGTCCTTAACGCACTGCCTGAACTGGCGGCCGCACCACTTCTTAGCCGGATTGCTGAGATGCGTGACCACAAGCCGCGGCCAGAGAAAGGTCGACCAGTTCTTGCCGCCGGGCGCCGACATGACGGCCCAGTTCATCCGCACGAACATCTGCTCCGAGCTCTTGCGGGGCTCCTGAGGGTGCGCCCTGTCGAACTGCTCCCAGTGCTCCCGCATCATGTCCTGGCCGCGCAGGAACGCTGCCATGAGCCGCTCGAACTGGTTGCTGGCCGAGTTGGGGTCCTCGAGCTCGTCCGTGGACATGGCAGAGGTCTCGTCGAGCACGCGGTACCACGCGATGGCGATGTAGACGTCGTGCAGGGCGCGGAAGAACGTGAAGTTGTGGTAGTCGTCCGCGGTGATCTCCCGGCTCGGGAGCCAGTCGTTGTACATGTGGTGGAGCCGGAGCTTCTCGTCCAGGATGCCGAGCCGGGCATCCGTGAGCGGGGGGTTGATGGCGTTGTATGCCGCTTCGAGGAGGGCTCGCGGGGACGGTGAGCTCGGCCTCGGGGCGGCTGCGGCGGACTCGGAGTAGGAGTAGAACTCGAAGCCGTAATGCTTATTCCCACATTCGAGGAAGAGGTCCCCGAACGGGATGTTTGGCGCCTTCGGAGGGCTCTTCCACTCCCCATCGGTGGGTGGGCGCTTGGGCTGTAGGTGTGCGATGGGTGGCTGGGCTGGGTCGCTGACGAGGAGACCAACCTGGGAGGAAGCCTCTACCACCGTCGTCGTGCCCAATATGGTCTGAGGCATCTGGATGGTGTTGGAGGACGACGGGATGTTTGCTGTTACTGGTATCTGGAGGTTTTCATGGTAGCGAGAGCGAGAGCGGGTAGTATTGCGGAGGTTGTAGTTGTGGTTGTGGTTGTCGTCGTATTTAGCAGCGGTCCTGGCCATGGTCCGGATCGTGATTTGGTATTAGGTTTCGTCGCCATGAACTGCTGGAAGTAATCATAGGAAAGCTCAATGTTTAGAGCTAAAGCTTGAGGTTAGACCGCCCTGTCTGCAACCAAGCGCATGCGTACCGAAATGCATCCAGGCTTAACTACTTGGGCTCGAGGATGCCGTCCACTCTTGGTCGGTGCTCCAAGCTCCCACCGAGCCCCCGAGTGAGCACAACAAATCCAGAAAACACACGGAATCCGCCCATCCCATCCAGCGCCAGGAGTCCACCCATCCATACCGTCCAGCCCATCCGACACGAGTCGCCTGGCCTGACGCTAGACCGGCACATACCATCACTCATCAGCGACCCGAACTGAACCCAAAATCCTGCGAAACCCGAGGGACTCGGACCATAATCGTATGGCCACGACGCTCCCACAGATTCAGCTACGTACGTTCACTCTTTCGATCACGTCGCCGCCGTCGGAGGTTAAACGCTATGGAAGTCTCACCGCCGTCCAGCGGCCAACCCAGAGAGTTTCACATACGTACTTCTACCTCCTAGCTACTATGTACGAGCGGCGAGGGCATTCTCGCCCGCCCAATCCGATAACCGCGGCCTGGCCATGATTGGGATCAGTATGCGTGTCTACATAGAAAGTTAGCCGTTGCTAGGTCTCGGTCCCTAGGCGAACCCGGTGAGGAAGTTAATCGCGCTAGACGACGAGCCTACGGAGCCTGTGGGAGAGATGATGTATCATACGTGGAGGATTCAATGGACTTACCAGGGAAAGGACCAGATTTCTCGGTATAACAAGCAGGTACGTACTTGGGCAGGTATGCTTTGTTCCGTGCTGGAAACATCTTGTTTTTTTGTCCATTCATTGATTGCATGCGACCTATCTAGATCATGGCAATATCATCTACCCGTGTGTCCCCCCGTTTCCTCGCTACTGTCCAACCCAACTTTCATCAGGCGGCCCGATGTGGCTTCCCCTGCCCTCCGCCCTGGCCGTTCCCGAAAGTATATTTCCACCGTTCGCGCCCTCGGGTCGTCCCTCCTCCTCCTCCTCCTCCTCCTCGCTTCAGCCCCGCTCTCTCTTCCCGCTCCCTGAGCTCCTACTCGGATGCCTCGCTTGCTGCATCTTCCTCATCGGCCTCTGGTATTCGTCTGCCCACATCAGTGGTGGAGAGGAACTCTAGGATGGCCTTACTGCATCGCTCATCTGCGAAGAGGTCCCGGATTTTGAAGCGGTCTTTGCCCCTCCTTGTCTGCTTCCGGACTTCTGCCTAGAGTGCCTTTGGCTGACTTTTCCATTCAGGGCAATTTTTGAAGAGGTGCTCCCGGGTCTGTGTCTTGTAGCGGCACTAGCCGCACCGGGCATCCACGCGGATTTTGGTCCACTGGAGGTACTGGCCGGTGAGGCAGTGATCTGTGTGCTGGAAACATCCAACCAACCCGACCCTGGCTGGAGCTTGAAGGCTGGGTGAGATATGATGAAGGATCGTTGAAACTACCCACCCGGCTCGCTCCACCTGGCAGCCTCCAACAGGGGGGAGGGTGGTTCATACTATCGAGCATAACCAGGTGAGGCGTCGTCACTGCTGTACAGTAACCTGTCACTCCTCGCCCACAGGTATGTAGTCGGGTCCCCGGAACCAACAGTTGCAGGCATTCAGGATCCAACCCCAACCCCAGATGCAGCACGCACCCCGAAGCACTCTGTATCATCCATCGTCCGTCACACGGAGCAAATCACGACCACGATTACGATAACGCCTATATCGCGAGCCCTCTTTCTTTGCTCTTTCTCTTCTCTATCCGGCAGCTACCTACAAAGTCGAGAAACACGGAGTGTCGCTGCCACTGTCGCACCCATGCATGGCGAGTGAGATCCTGTGCGAACCTGCGGACTGCGGACTGCGGGCACCCCCCTTGCCCCCCGCTTTTCTCCACTCGACTCCGCTCCCCGATCTCGCCTACGCATACGCACACGCACACGCAGACTCCCTGCCTCGCGATATATAATCGATAACCCGCATACATCCTACCTCCCTCAGTTGCTTATCGTGCGGCGTGCAGTCGCGAATAGACCCGGACTAGTTATAGCTGTAGCAGTGGCACATGCGATGCGGGGACGAGACGAGCGATGCGATCGGGGATGGTGCGCTACGATCGTCCTCACTTCGTTTCGTCATTTTGTTACTTCGTCGCTTCGTCACTTCGTCACTTCGTCCCCCGTCCTCCCCCGCTTCGTGGTTCGCGGTTCGTACTTATGTTACATGTGTGTATGTGATTCGGATTGCGGGGTAGACGGGGGTAGACGGGGCTGTTCACGGTTCACAGCCTACAGGGAGAAGGGAGAAGAGAAGGGATGGAAGCACCACCGGGTAGGCACTTGCACTGTACTCTGGACTCTAACTTACTCCGAACCATAATGAAGAGAGAGAGATGAGAATGAATTACGTACCGTATGTACGACTACTAGTACTACGGACCAGGAGAAATAGAATACCTATAATAACTAGACCAACGACCTTCCCCCCAAGAAACTCCGTTTATGTGTGATGAGAAAAGGAATGTATGTACAAAAGAGCTGATGTTGCTAGGGATTAGAACAGAAAAAAAGAAGAAAGAAAAGAAAGAAAAGCAACGGGAAAGAAGAGCGAAAAGCGAAGAAAAAGGCACAAACAGTAGGGGAGAATGAAACAAAATGAAACAAAAATGAAGTGAGAAAGCAAAACCGATACCGATACCCAAGCCGATAAATGCAAAGATCATGAACATAGACGCTGAAAACCGACAAGACGTATAAACAAAACAAAACAAAAAAAAGGTTCGAAACCACAAACATCCCATCCCGCTCGCAAGAAACAGGAGCAACCAACATGAAGGATCCCAAACCAAACCAAAAAAACAACACCGTCACTCGCTCGCCCGCCGCATGATCACCGCTGCTCAAACAACCTCGCGCCCATAGGCGCCTCCCTGTACCTCCCCCCCTTGACCCAAGCGCCCCTAACACTGCGCCCATCACCATCACCCTCTCTATCGACATCCTCCTCGACCGGCCACAAATCGAACCTAAAGCTATCCCTATGCTCCAGGGGGATGAGACGCCTCCCCCACTGATCCTCGAAGCGGACCTCACCATGCGGCCACATCTTGCGTGCGATGACCGGATGAGTCACGGCCTTTTTTGGCGGCGTGGCCGCCCGCCGGATGATGCTGACTCCCGGCCGCAGGAATGTCACCTCCTCGTCCTCCGAGGAGTCATCGCCACCACCGTTTGAGGGCTCGTGCTCGTTCACCCGCAGGTCCACCTCCTCGTCTGCGCGGCTGGGTGAGCGCACCCGCGGCGGTGATCGCACTGTCGGCTGACGTCCGAACAGGGACTCTGGTGGGATCCGCCACGATGGCGGCGGCGACGAGGGAGGCGACGAGTGCATGTCTGTGCGTGGAGGCGTCAGGTACCCTGATGCTTTCTCGTGCGTGCTGCTGCTGGTGGTGGTGGTGACATCCGCTGTGGATATGTTGGGGCTGCGGTTGGGGCTGCGGTTGGGACTGCCGGCCCAGCCCAGGCCCGAGGCTATGCCCGCGTCCAGCTCCGGACCTAAGTCGTCGTCATCGTGGAAGCTGCGCCGCGATGAATTGCGCGAGAGCTTCTGTTTCTTGGCTGGGTTTGACGACGGTTGGTCGTCCGAGGGCATATAGAACGCCACTGGCGCGGGGAATATCTCGACTCTGTCCAGGAAGCGGACGAACTTCTTTAGCTTCTGGGAGGGCGATGTCGATTCCGATGAGGAGGTGGAGGCAGAGGAGGGGGAGGGTTCCTGGGAGGGCTTGCGCATGGCCGACGTAAGGGTCGACTGCACCCGCTTCTTGGTGGAAGCGGAGATCAGCGACGGCAGCGTGGAAAAAGTGTTCCCCATTGCGTCCGAGTTGTCGTAGTAATAAGACTCGATTCCGGCTGGGTCGTCGAGGTAGTAGAATGGCACGATGTCGGCGTCGTCCTCGTAGTCTTGGGGGGTTAGCGCGGGGGTGAGCGGGCCGCCCATGGTGGTATTCCGGGCACACAAGGAAGTAGTGTTGTTTCTTCCTCCTCTTCTTCTTCCTCTTCTTCGGAGTGGGGGGAAATCCCAAGCGGCTTTTATATTTTCAAGTTTCTTTTTATTTATTTATGCGAAGAGGCCTTTGCGGGGAGTACAGGGAAGATGGGGAGGGGAGCGGATGAAGGGAGGGGAGGGAGGGGTGTATAGGCCTGCAGTTGTGGGGTGCTTGCGAAAAGGCCCAGGAGATCTAGATGAACGGAGGGGATCCGAATGGGCAGGCAGGTCGGTCAGGGTCAGTTGACTGTGTGGACCGTTTATTCTTTTTTTCCCTTTCTTTTCTTTTCTTTTCTTTTTCTTTTCTTTCCCCGCTGCCGATATTCGAAAGGGAGGACTTGAGTTTCGTTCCGTTGTTGAGACCGGCGGGACGTCCGTAGGAGGAAAGCCGTGAAGAGGACTGTCAAGTATCTACTTCGATCTCGGCCTTTGTCTTTAGAGTAGGTAGATGAAGAGTCGTTCGTGTGATCGTCGCAGCAGACACGGCAGCTGAAGAAAGCGAGGAAGGAAGGAAGGGATCGTCGGGTGAATATCAACCAATACTGAATTCAACCTTCCAGATTGGGACAATATTTCGGATATCGGATAAAAATAAATAAAATGGTGGAAAAGATTTTTGAGAAAGAATTGACTGGGCGCCTGGGGGTTTCTGTTTGCTCGATTCGTACCACTTGTGTCTTGAAACGACCGGAGGGGGATATGTGGGGAGGGGATGGGGGCGGGGGAGGTGGATCCAGAGGAAGTGCAGGAAGAGGCGAGGGAAACACGAGCGAGAACTTCTTTTTCTCCAGAAGAAAGTTTTGTGGACGGCACGAGGGGCAGCCTTTATACGGACACGGGCTGAGCGAAAGGCTGGCAAAGATGCTCCGGTATCGGCATCAGTACGTTGGCCGCGCCTGACACGGATTCTGACTGCTGCCTGTGAGTGTGAGTGTGTGGGTGGGTGTGCGTGGGTGCGTGAGTGCATGCGTGCGCCCTCATTATCGGCGCTATGTATTCGGTCTCACTGTGACATGAGCAGCAGCACGGTACGGTGCGCCGGGAGAGACATGAGCTCGAGGCAGAGGAGGGTGAGGACCGGAGGGTCTACGTTTAGTTTTCTTTGCCTCGCTCCTGCCTCCCTCCCTCTCAGCAGCAGCAGCAACAGTGCGAATTGTAACGGGCGATGATGTGCTTCTTCTTGTCCTTCACCATCGTCATCATCTTTTCTTCATCATCATCCACTAACTAGCGGGCTTGGGGACGGGAGGGGGGGCTGTGAGTGAGCAACAAAACCACCAGGACCAGGCAGGGCATCCCCATCCCCATCCCATCCTCCATCCCAGTCACCGTTATGGCGGGTATCACTCGCACGCTCGCTCGCAAAACAAAAAACGAAACCCGCGATGTGCGCCGACATGGATGGCAGGATGCTGGGGTGGGTAAGGTAACTAAGGACTCACGTTGCACATACTAATAGCTCAGCTGCATCGCCCATGCCCATGCAGCAGCTGCGAGCAGGCCGATCCGCTCGCCTCCAGACGTGCTCAGGCAAGGTACATACAAATGTTCGCCAATATTTCAAATCCGCGCGGTGCTGGGGATGATCCTCCCCCCCCCCCCCCACCCTCAACCCTCCCCCGTCGTTCGTCGTTCGTCGGCGTCGGCGGCGGTGGGGCGAATGAGCCGATGCCGACGATCAGCCAACCACAGTGGGGAGAAGGATGCCCACTCACTGCGCTCCATGCCTCTTTGAAGTTGCTCCACCTCCACCGAAGAGAACAAATCTATTACTAGAAAATGGGCTCCGGAATCCAGAGGCAGTGAGCCTTGGGGCACCGCTTCGATAAGCGAAAGAACCATGGAAGCATGTGGAATGCGAGAGCTTACAGTATGTACTACAGACCAGCAGAGTAGAGCACAAGTGTACTATACATGTTCTCCAGAACATCAGCCTTCCCCTCCCCTCCCCTCGCTCCCATCGTCGAACTGAACGGAACGCTGATTGCCAGGACTTAGGTATGAGGTATGTACACAGCCCCCCAACTGGCAACTGGCAACTGGCGGCTGCTAGATGTTCCTGTGATTTGATTCGCGCCGTCTTGTCCGTTCCATCCGTCTCGTCCGTCGTCGTTTCTCTTCGGACAAGCCAGGAACCAGGAAGTTTCATCCGGGCTCATACGGCTTCCCAGCAACTGTCGACGGGGTGTGTGGGTTGTAGTGTACGTACAGTCTTGATCGACGACGTCATCCATCACGTCGACCATCCTCGAGGCCCTCGAGGCCCGGCGACGCGTTTCGTACATACCCTACCCTAACCACCCTCCCCCACCTACCCAGCGGACTAGGTATGCTATCCGTCCCATCCTATGCTAAGCCTGGGCTTAAGTCTTGAGAACTCGGGAACGAGAGTTGTGAGCACAGTACCACACCGTATGTACCGCACCGCGCTGCCGTGCAGGCATGCTGATGCTGGTACTTAGTCGCCGCATGCACTTTGCACAAGCCAGAGTGGGGACGTGTGTCATATGTCACCCCCCCCCCCCCCCTTTGGTACCGGTAGAAGTGGGTACTTGCGAGCCACCAGGGTTGGGGGGGGTTGTCGTTCTTTTTGTGATTGCACAGTGTTATCTTTCTTTTTGTCCTATTTGGGATTACAGCGGTTCGTGATTGGGTGGAGGGTATTATCCTTCTTTTCGTGATTGGGTGGAGGGTATTATCCTTCTTTTCGTGATTGGACGGTGTTATCGTTCTTTTTGTTTATCGTTCATTTTGTCCTGTTTTGGATTACAGCAGGATAAGTTTTGTTTTGTGATTGAGCGGTATTATTCTTCTTTTTACGATTGGACGGTATTTAAGTATGGTATTATCATTCTTTTCTGTCCCGTTTCGGAATTATATATCCGCTTTTGCGCTTCACAGTGCACACCGGCCCTGATTCGGAGCTGCGCAGGCTGCAGCATACCGCAACGTACCGTACTCGTGAGACGGTGCTCGATGGGGTTCTACACGAACGCCGAAGCGACCGTCTCGTCTTCTCGCGCTGCGATGCGATGCAGCCAGTGGGAGTGGGGGACTACCGTATATTGGATAATTACCGGTATGTAGGATGTTCGCTGCGCACGTTCTATGGCCAGTATCCCGTGTCCGTGGCCGGCCGGCCGACGAACAGAGACAGACGGCCGACGAACAGAGACAGACGGCCGACGAACAGAGACAGACGGCCGAAAGCAAGCAAGCAGTAGTACATTCCGGTACCGGCATGTGCGTATTGCGAACAACGCCGACTCTCGAACTCTCGAGTCACTGTTATGTAGTACTCATCCGGCGCCGGCGCCGCCAGCACTAACTACCCGCCGCACTCGCAGCGCTAACTAACCAAGCCTTCTCGCCTCGCGAGGAATGGAGGCGAACGACGTCAAGACTCAAGTAGGCGGAGATGTGGCGAAGACTCAAGATAGCAAGAGGAAAGGGAAAAGGAAAAGGAAAAGAAAGGCACACTGGCTACTGACTACTGCCCACTGACCATGGCCACTGACCGGCCCTCGCAATCGGATGGGAGATGGGCTGGGTACTCTAGTCAGGTATCGGCTCACTCTCGGGTCTCGAGTCTTGCAGCGTGACTGTCTGCGATAATTGATTCCTACAGCTCCTACACCCCACCATCATCACCACCATCCTCATTAGCACTACCAACGTTTCCAGCCCTCTGCCTGCCAGCTCGTGAGTGGTGCTGCCAGCCCGCCCTTCGCACTTCACACAGACATCGCGAAGAAAAAAACAAAACGAAAACGAGCAACACTCGCTTGCAAGCGAAGCGCCAAGGTCAGGTTCTCTTTCCTCATCCTCATCCTCTCCCTCTCCCTCTTCCACTCCTCTGTAGTCCTCTGTATGCAACAAATTATGCAATGCATCCCTACCTACCTACCTACCTACCTACCTACCCCATCCCTGTCACGCCTGCCTGCAGCACGCGCGTTGCAATTGGTCGTCCGCAACGTCCTCGTGGATCTCTGCATGGTGCACCAGGCTAAGTTAATGCCGATCGCTGTTGAAGCGAGCGAGATACAGTGGGTAGCTCGTCGATAAATCAACAAAATAACGAACGAACGAGCGAATGGTCCGGCAGGGCGGAGAAAGAGTCCGCGAGCGATGGAGACAGATGGGGTGGAGAGTGGGGGGGGGGGGGAGGGGGGGGGGGGGTGGGGAGACGAGACGAGACGAGACGAGACATGTGCGCTCGCTCCGTGGATGGTGCGAAAGTGCAGAGGCAGAGAACGAACGGCTCGAACGGTTTGAACGGTTTGAACGAACGCATCGAACGCACGGAGTCTGACCGGCCGGCGAGGAATCGGGACAAAACAGCCAACCGTCTAACCATCCAACCATCCAACTACAGAACCAACTAGTGCTGATCTGAGGGAAGGTAAGCTGCCCCACTACTCTACATACATCATACATTGTTGCTCTACATACTCTACTCTACGTAGAGCAGCTCCTGCCTGCTTGCCTGCCTGCCTGCCTGTCTGCCAGGCAGATGTCTGCTGGGTGGGTATGTGTGTAGAGTATGTAGATGTAGGCAGAGGATGTAGAGGCGGGTGTGTAGGTACTATACTCACGCTCCATACCCTGCCGATGTATGTAGCAAATGTATGTAGCATACGCACCCCCGCCCCCCCCCCCCCCCCCGCACCGCGTGGTGTGCGGATATGTAGAGTATCCATCGTCCATCGACCATGTTGACGTCACCGAGTGGGCTCGTGAAGGCTCTTGAGGTAGATTGTCAGACGAGCCCTAGCCTTGGGGGGGATTTCCGATGGATGGACTGAAGAAGACGAGGACGAGGACGACGAGGATGAGGAGGAGAGAAAGGGTTACGTTACTGCATTCGGGGAGGGGGAGGGAGGGGGAGGGGGGGGGGGGGGCTGGCATCCTGGAGAGCTCGTTCGATCTTGGTAACCAACCGGCTTTGAGCGCGGTCGCTCAGTCGCCCAAGTCGCCCAGGCTGGTGGCCCGTGGTGGTGTGCGGGTAATATACGCATACGCGTGAGTGGGTGTGATGCGAGATGGGGTTTCGCCAAGGATCTGAGAGAAAAGATGGGATCAGAGAAAAGAAAAGAAAAGAGAAGAAACGAACGAACGAGGGCGAGATACGGGGGGAGAGGAGGGGGAGGTGATTAGAATTTGGCGAAGAGAGGGAGAGGGAGGTGATTAGAATTTGGCGAGGAGAGGGTGAGGGTGAGGGAGAGGGAGAGCTTCTCGAGCGCCGAGAGGATAAGCTGAGAGATCGACGACGACAACTACTTGGCTGCACCTTCTCTCTTCCCTTCCCTTCCGTGGCCGGGTGAGCATGGCCGGGCCAGGCCACATGGTGCCTCGGTGGACGGAAAGGGATAATATCAGCCCCGACTGCCCACTGCCCAGTACCCACTGCTCACTTCCCACTGCCCCAGCGCGGAACAAACATCCTCCCTCAGGAAGCCACGGAAGACGTACTCTACAGAGGCAAGTAAGAGTAGGGACATAGCTGAGTGCGACTGCCAATATATTCTATCTACCTGCGTGCTCTACACAGCACAGCCGAGCCTGCCGCGCCGCGCCGCCGCGGCATCTGGCCTTCCGGACGGCTGTGCACACTGCTCAGCGCTATACGTACGTAACTACAAAAGCCGATCCCTCTTCCCCAGGCCATCTTCACCTCCATCTCCACGGAGGGAGGAAGCCGAGTGGCGAGACCACCGTTTCATTTTCTCTTCCCCACCCATCCATCAATGCAGAAGCAACCAACCAACCAACCAACCAACCAACCAACCAACCAACCAACCACCCCGCCATATCCGTGGTTCGCCGGCCGGTGGTAGGGGGATAAATTGGGAGCGGTGCGGATGACTGAGACACCCAGACACTGAGACACTGAGGTAGCAAAAAATGAAGCTAACCACTCAGCCCGCTCGCTCGTCGCTCGATGCCGTGCGTTTGGATGTCGTTTCTTTTTTTCCCTCTCCCTCCAGAGTGAGCAAATGACAGAAGACCTTGAGGATGTACGACATGGGACATACCATCAAAGGTGAGTACAATGTGGCGTCTATGTCTCCCCCCCTGCGTAGGATACATCAAAGAGTCGCCGAATCCGAATCCGAGCCGGTAGTCGGGATTCGGGACTCGGTGAATGATGATCCATGATGAGCATACAGTGTTATGTATGGTATGTACGATATGGAAGTACGGTACACTCTGTGCACCGCAGGCGCACTTGCACTATTTACTTTCACTTTCACTTGCACTCCTCACTTCTCACTCCTCACTTCTCACTCCTCACTTCTCACTCCTCACTTCTCACTTCTCACTCCCCACTCCTTTCACTTGCATCGCCCCGCCACCGCGGACAGCGCAAATACCGACAATCTAGATGAGTAGGTAGGGCATATAGGGCATGTATCATAGCTGAGTAGCTACCGGTAGCTACGATGCCGAACCCAACTAGCGGGCAGCAGCATTTCAGCAGCAGCACTTCAACAGCAGCAGCAGTAAAAGGTGTGGTTACTCTGCGTATACTGTATGTACGGCTTATGAGCTAGTCCATCCATCCATCGAGAAACAGTGAACCACCGATCCTGATTGGTCCGGTCACTCTCATCACTTCACTTCACTCACCACCGAGGTTGTTTTCCGTTTCGTTTGGTTGGTATCGTTTCGTTTCGTTGCGGTGGATAGCGCTGTGTTACTGTGCAGGCAGATACTTCTCACTGAATGGATTATAGGCAGCGTCAGTTGGGACTGTGACTGGGAGGCTACGAGGTTACTCCGATCGTGAGCTGCTCGCGAGGCCTGGTCTGCGAAGGTCTAGGCCGTACAATGGTATTTAGCCAGCTGCGGGCCTCCAAAATCAATCGACGCCACCCGCCCGCGAGCGCGAGCGCGAGGATGACTCGTATGTATGTACCGTGTAGGTTCTACAGCCGTGTAAGCTGGCAGATTCCGAGCTGGAGCTGCGGTGGAGCTGGGGGGGGAGTAGGAGTTTGGACTGCGGACAATACCACTGCAGCCTTCAGCCTTCAGCTCAGCTCGGCTTGTCCGACGGATGGACGGGCGTTTGTATCACGGCGGCGCGAAAGCTGATATGACCTATCGTGGGAATGTATACTGTAGCAGTAGGCAGCTACCTATAGTATGATATGGTATAATATGGTAGTCTATACCTCACGGACGTCAAATCCTAATTGTGAATCTGTGACGGGAGGAGGAAGCTGCGAGTGAGATCGTGTGATCCTTCCTTGCCACACACCACACTTCATACCGTATCGTACCGTACCGGCGTTGGACTAGGTAGGCAATGTGACCGTGCCCGCTCGTGCATATCAATTGGATATGCTTCAAACTTCGATCAATCGAATCGGTGTCCTGCGCTCTAGTTGTACGTTAACGTCGCACCGATTTCGAAGGCCGAAATACTTCTCCTCAGCGATTCCCTTCCCTCCTGGTGGAGATCCGGACTTTACGCCAGCGTGTGGGGTGGAAGGCACATGCGGTGAGTCCTCTCTGGCGATCGTGAGCGACGAAGCAGCAGAACGCACATGCCCTACATCAACCAACGTCCGACGTCCGTTCATCCGTTCCGCAGCGCCAGCGACACACGATATCACCCACCGTACCTCGCCGCACTGCGCTTTTGGCATTCACGGATATGCATAAAAGTCCCCAGTGTACTGTACTTTAAATACCTCGCTCTTGTTCCTCCGGGGCGAAATAATGCCGTTCGATGTCAGAGCTCCCCTACAGACCACCACCGACCCCCAGCCCGAGCGCTCGAATATTGCGTAAGGAAAACGGAGGGGAAATGTCCAGCCATGTGACTTGGTGCCAGATGCTGCTGCTGGGGCCTGGGATATCTAGATTCTACAGGAGCGGGCTTCGAACGTTGCACCGAGAACCGAGGTGGTGGGGTGGGTGGGTGGGGAGGAAGCAGGAATCTTACCTACCTATACCAGTAATCTAATCAAGAATCCAGAGGTAAGGTAAGGTCCGTTTTACTACGGAGGAAGAGGGTGCTCAGAGCGGGGAAGGTGAGGTAGGACGGGACTAAGACCAACTCAGCAACGATGAAGGTGTTGGATAGTAATGCTTGGTAACCACCGGTACTACCTAATACCCATCACCTTGAGCAAAACTAAATTGGAATTGACTTTGACGTCTGACTCTCCGGTGGGGCGTGTGCTTGTAATTGCCCTCACACTGGAGTCTGGGATGAAAGCGTGTTACCTATGTAATCACGAATCCCCATCTCCCCGCGATGCTATGATATGACATATCATGTTAGACTTGATATCCCAAGTGCATCGATCGCCGGCAGAACTCTGGCTGGTACATTTCAAAATTCGGGACCACGAGCTGGTCCAAAAAATCCCACGCCAGGGAAGTACATATCGTTGGGTACATATCTTTGGGTACTACAGAGCACCACCTCACCGTTTCGAAGGGCAGTTTTATGCGGAAGTGAGGCGTACGGTAGGTATAGCTGCTCCACGATATGCAATATTTACATACAGCACTTCGTGTGGAGCTCTATCACAAGCGCAGAATCGACACTTCTGCAAGTCATCGATATCGCTGTGGTGCAGTGGTGCGTGTCTCAGCCGATACTGATGTGCGCGGGTGACTGGATTCAAGCTTTCGCATTGGAGTATCATGCATACCTGGTATCGGCCGTTTCGAAACAACATTCGGATTGAAGACAATCGCAGCGAAGGAATGGCCTTCCAAGTTCCGCTGCCGGTACCGAGATCATATGGCTTCGGTGCACCCCGCGGTGGTCACTGGTGGCTGCGGTTCTTTGCTTTCTCTGGCGCGCCGTAACTTGTGTCTCGGCTATCCGTATCATTCCCGAATCCCAGGTGGTTGCTTCCCCGCGCCGCGCTTCGGGCCGAAGCTTTGGCTTGTTTTTGGACCCTGGTTGAAGTTAGCCCGCCACGAGCGCCGCCTACGTAATCCCCCGTGTGTATGTAGCTATGTCATCACCACTTTTCCTAGCCCTCGATCTACCTATGGCCTGGCCTGGCGGCGACGTTGGGGCAACTGCACGTTGCAACCACATCCCCGCGCCATGATAACCATCTTCCCCGGCTGCAGCGTGCAATCGTTCAGAGCACGAGTGGTAACAAAAGTGTGCATGGCGAGCTCGAGTGCTGTCCTCGGAAAGCGGGCCAGGTCGGTGTCGACCGATGCGGCTGCCTATGATGAAGGTTGGTTTTCCAGGAGGTGGGACGCAGCGTGAGAAGAGCTGATCGTTCGGCGATGATTAGCTGCAGCATCGGAATCTGAATCGGAACCTTTCGTCTGGCCTGCCCCTCTAGCGAGGCTCGAAGCGGCCAGAAACTTCATTCGAGAATGGTTCGACTCCCCTCACCGGCTTTGCGCCGTGGTACTCGCTGACTCCCAGCAGTGCCGCCTCTCCAAAGAACATCCTCCTCGTCCCAGACCGGGATGCGGACGGCCTCTCTTCTGGTACCATAATGTCACTAGCCCTACAACTCCTCTCCAAGCCGCAGCACCAGATCCACACGCACTTCGTCCTAGCAGGCCGCAACATATTCAGCACCGAGGAGCGGGAGTTGATGACGGGCCTCTGCCGCGAACAAGAAATTTCGCACATGATCGTACTTGACCAAGGCTCGCGCGCAGCGCCGCCACTAGTGGAGGCAGACACGGGCACCAAAGTCCTGATCATCGACCACCACCAGAGCGCGCACTTCCCCTCGGGCGCGGTGGTAGTGAACGCGTGCGCGCACGCGCCTGTCGCCACATCGAGCGTGCTAACGTACGCGATCTGCGAGCCGCTGCACGCCGCGGTGGAAGAGAAGGCGGCGTGGCTCGCCGTGCTGGGGGTGTTTGGCGACCTTGGTCCGTCGACGAAGCTGGAGCCGCCGTACCCGCCGGCCCTCGCCGCGGCGAAGAAGAAATACCGCGCCACGCATATCTCGAGCCTCACGGCGCTGATGAATGCGCCAAGAAGAACGCCAGAGTGCAATACCATCGATGCGTGGATGCTGCTGCAGCACGCACCAGACGATGAGAATCCGCCCACGCCGAAGAGGATCTTGGATGGTGAGGTGGACAAGGTTGGGATCGAACAGCTGAGGGATGCAAGTGCCAGGATTAAGGCGGAGACCGAGAGGTGCCGGCGCAACGCACCCGTGTTCTCGGCGGATAGGAGGGTCGCCGTCGTGCTTATGCACTCCGCATACCAAATTCATGGCCCTATCGCCACCATGTGGGCCGGGTTCCTGAAGGGTAGCAGGCTCGAGGTGGTCATGGCAGCGAATACGGGGTATGTCGAGGGGAAGGTCAACTTTTCCTGTCGGATGGCTCGGTCAGCTAAGCCACCGGATGGAGAGAGCGGCGTGGATATCATCGCCATGCTCTCGGAATACGCTGCGAAGGATCAGTGGCTGCTGGAAAACGTTGGGACGGAGTTTGCGAATGGTCACAAGCAGGCGACCGGTGGAAGCCTGAGGAAGGACGTGTGGGAGATGTTTGTGGAGAAAGGATTGGAGCTGACGAAGAAGGAGGATAAAAAGACGAGGAAATCGAAGAAGGAACCGGCAGAGAAGAAGCAGAAGAACACGCTGGATGCGTGGGTCAAAAAGGACTAGCGCTGTCGTTACATCATAGCTATCACTCGGTTTCTCCTCAATCGGCACCCAGAGATTCTTCCTTTCAAAAGTACCAACCCTTACCCGTGATGCTTGGAACAGTCTTAGGGCGTTGAAGCACTCGCCGGCAACGTATTTCTGTGTAGGTTTACATCGCCCAGACCAGTTCATGCTCATCCCACTCTCTCCCACCTCCTGGCCTCTCGACCCCACTACCATAATCACAACTCCTCTACTGTATAGCCCTCCGCCCCTTCTCCGCCACATCCGGCACCGCAACTCGCCTCCGACATTATAAGCGCAATGGGTCTCCCTCCCTATATGTTTCCTCTCCAGGACGAGGCGCCATATCCCTGCCTCCTGATTTCGGGATACGGATGTCGAGTTCTCACCCATGCAGACGAGGGAAAGAGAGCCTTTATCTCCCTCTCGGACAAACTCACTGCCTGGCCGGATAGCAAGCACTTTGTCCGCGAGCAGCCACTGCCACAGCCGCGTGGCCACCAGCACTTGCTCCTTCCAACAATCGCCGACTCCGAGCCCGATGCAGATGCCGTGTCGCTCCCCGAGGACGAGCGGGAGGAGGAGCCCGAAGAGGATCCCGAGGAGGAACCGGCTTCGGAACCGGATTCGGATTCGAGTTCGAGTTTGGACACCGAACTCCTGCCGGGATTCATTTATCTGTGGGCTGAACACGGGGAAGACGAAGAGGATGGCCCGGTGTATGAGTCCGACGGCGAAGAGTCGGGCCGTACGGCGTTTTCGACGGTCTCGAACACGACGCTCATCAACAAATCGGACCACAAGATGGAGGCGTCGATGAAGGTTTACAACGACCAGGAGATGCCGGCGCCGCTCAAGACCCAGCCAGTCAACGGGCAGATTCAGATCACGCTCCATGACCAGCAGCGCACGGCTCTGGAACAGCTGAAACTGTTTGAACTGCAGTTGGAGAAGGAAGAGCAACACCGCGCGGCGCAGAAGACGTCTTTCTACCGTGCAAAGACGCATCACCGTTCGATCCCGGCGTCCCTCGCACCGATCCTGGTCCGCGCCGTCACAGTCGACAAGATGCCGCTCATGTGGACCCTCGCAACTCTGGCCCCCAACATCCGCGGCGGAATCATCGACCAGATCACCTGGGTGCCCCACCGCCAGAACCGCCCTTCGATCAAGATCTTCTTCATCCAGTCGCAAGATGCGTTCCAGTACTACAAGTTCGTCACCGAGAAGGGCGGCATCCCCTGGTACGGGTTTCCCGGCGGTAGGTCCTTCGTCAGCCTCGTCCCGGCGGAAGACGGCGGCGACGCACCCATCAGCAGCGCGGTCCTCCAAGGCCTGCTCCACGAAGGCGTGCGCCGCTACTTCCGCATCCGCGGTCTCCCGTCCAACGTCGGTCTCGGCGAGCTGCGCCGCGCGATCCACCGCTACGCCGTCCTGCGCCGCGGCGTCCGCATCGTGTTCGAGTCAATCACCCGGGACGCGAAGCACACCGAGGTCAAGATGGCGTCCATCGAGGCCGCTATGGCCGCGCGCGATGCCATCACAATCACCTGGCCCCGCTGCTACATCAACTGGACCGACGACGAGTGCGAGCTCCCGCTGGACAAGAGACTGCTCGCCTACTGGAAGGGTATCCGCGAGCGCAACGCGGCGCTCGTTGCCGAGAAGGGCGCCGAGGCGGTCATGAAGGCGGCAAAGTGGGGCGACACGGAGCCGAGGATACAGAAACGGATTGAGAAGCCGAAGCCAAAGCCAAAGCCAAAGGTTGGGGATACGGATCAGGAACAGGGCGAGCAGACTGATGCCCCGGTGGGAGATGAGTCCGCCCATGCCGCTTCTGCTTGATTTCTCTCTTTGGTTTTCTTTACGACGGCCTGCTGGCGATCAGTTGATGAGGGGGGTGATCGCAAGCGGGACTGCACTCGGATAAACCAAGCAACCTTTCCTCTTTGCATGTATGCCGTTCGGAGGCGCTTCTGTTCTTTGCATTTCTGTATTCTTTACGGCGGCTAGTGTTTTCCAGGCCAGGCAGCTGAAATCGTGATTTAGTGTGTGTAAATAATGCGGTCGGTCCTATCATACGAGTATGTAGAGTAGTAAACGGTAGTGCTGCTTAAGGGAACCTCCATACATGTAGGTATATAGCTAGGGCGAAACCTATCAGATAATCAGAAGGAAGAGAGGAATGATGTGATTGATTGTTCTACGCGACCAAATCTATCGTCACTACGCGGCTGCCCGCTGCTTCTCAGCCGCCTTCATGATCATCCCAAACACCTCCAGATCTTTCATCGAATCCGCTGGTGTGGTCTTGGCTTCCTTCCCTTTGACCACCATTTCCCAGAGCTCCTTCAACTCGAGGGTATACGGGTCTTCGTACGTCCTCCTGACCGTCCTCTCTTGGAACGCACCGGGATCGCCCTCGACGGCCTCTCGCACGACCATGGTGACCGGAAGCCCCTTCACGTACGGGGTATCGTACACCACCTTGACGGTCTTGTGCTTTCCGAAAACCTCGAGGCTCGCGTCGAAGCGCGGGACTTGGTCGATGCCGCTTTCGTAGGTCACGGCGAAGTTCGGGAACTGGAAGAGGACCGTCCAGATCGGGAGGCGAAGGGAGACGCCGAGCACGCTGGTAGGCACGCCGAGGCATTCGCGCATGAGGGAGATGTCGTGAGATCCCAAGCTGGAGGTTTTGCCGCATTTTAGATCGGAATAGCCGTTCGAAGGAGGAGGAGGAGGGGGGAAAAGAAGCATACCTGCAGAGCCATCGCCACATCTCAACGTTCTCCGGAGTATCCGGGACATCATTCTCAACCACCAGTGCCTGGTTTGTCCCTTTTACCGCCCACATCTTCCGATCCGCGCTGGCGGCTTCGGAGATGTCCGTGGGCTGGATCGGAAACGCCCCGGACTGTCCCACGAACACCGGATTCGGCGCGATTATATCTGCCGTCCATCAGTTCCGCGCCGTCTTTTTCGGCTCAACGAACGAACCTCTGACGCGAGCATAGAGCACCTCCCCCGCGCCGCCAACCTCCCTGATGGTGTCCTGAAACACCGCCGCGTACCTGCGCATGTATCCCACCATCACCTTTTTCCCGCCACTCTCGCGCTGCGCAGTCTCTATCAACTCTACGTCCTTCCGACACAGGGCGAGCGGCTTCTCGACGAACACGTGTTTCTGTAACTTCAGGGCGCAGACGACGTGTTCGACGTGGTACTCATCGCTGGAGGCGACGAAGACGACATCGATATCGGCGGCCCTGCAGAGTTCGTCGTACGCGTCCGTGGTGCGGTGCAGGTGCGGCAGCCGCGCCGAGCAGTGCGCGAGTGCCGCCGCTGAAACGTCGCAGAGAATCCGCACTTCGAAGAGGTGGCTCAGATTTACCAGCGTCGCTAGGTGGATCACCTGCGTTACTTCGCCGCAGCCGATAATGCCGACGCGGACACGCTGCGGAGGGGGTGGGGCGGAGGTGGACATGACTGCCGGGCGGAGAGAGCGCGGGGTGACCCCGCAGAGGTACCTACTCTATCTACCTCTGTAGACCGCTCAGTGTGTGTGACGTCAATGCCTCGCTTGCGCGGAATATCCCGCGGGCGTAGCTTACTGGTAGATACCAAACTCTCCGTATGGCGTTGCGGACAATCGGGGTCTTGCGCAGGCGGACGCGGGTACGACTCGCCATTCAGAGCCGGTCACAATACATACCGGTATCTTGTAGGTGTCTTGCAGAACCGTGAGCCAGCCAGTTACGACTCAGCGCTCGGTACTCAAGCATAGGTTATCATTCGTCAAAACTGACGCCTAGGCAGTCAACAAAATCCCAAAGCCTGTACATATTCGCAGATATTCTAGTGTAATCTTCTTCCGAAAAGAGGTATACATACACAGCTAACACCCGGTATATATATATGTGCTCGCTCAATCACCACGATCTCGATCCACCCATGATCTATCCCAGAGGTACAAGAAATGCGGCAATGGGGCATATACAATGCATGGGCACGCGTTCGAACTGGCTCAGTACCGATGAGGGCTCTAATAAGCTCCAAAGGGCACTGTTGATCAATTGGCGTTGATAATATATGGCTTTTGGGTGCGCATATGCCTGACCGGCGTGCTCGATAGACAGTCTAGTCTGCTAGCTCCCTAGGGTACAAGGAATGCGGCAAGCCGCTATTAAGTAAATGCGAGCCTGCTTGTAAACCGGCTCCTGACACAAAATACGGCTCATTTGCTCTGGTAATTCAGGCTTCTGCTAGTAAATTAGCCTAAGCTGAACCAATAGGCGTTTGGCAATAATTGCGGCCATTTTACAATAGTCAAATTAGGCTCTTATACTTAATTTGGCTGTCAATACTGAATATGTCGATTGAACAGAAGCCTGATTTGGCGTTGAGGTGTAAACTGGCGATTAGTAGTAAATGTAATGTCTCGCCACCACTCTCTTCGGGCATCCGTTGGTAAAAAGATCCCTTACCGCTTATTAGGCTTCCGGCTTGAGTGATGAATAGGCTTCGATTTATACATGGAGAATATTCTCCTTATTCGGCCGACCCACCATGCGTACCCCCCGACATTCCCCCGCCATGCCCACCAATGTTGATGCCCGCAGCCTACTACTAACCACATTCGCTTCCTCCCGCCGACAGCTCTTCCATCACTTCCTCATCTAGCCAACAGCTCTTCCAAGTTCCCTTCCTCCTCTCGCCAACAACTCCTCCTCTCCCCCTTCACTTCCTCCTCGCGCTGACACCTCTTCCATCACTGCTTCCTTTCGCTGACGGCTCCTCCATCACTACGTCATCCTCTCACCGGCACGGTGGCACCCACAGCTCCTCCATCACTTCTTCCTCTTGCACTGCAGACAGCTCGTTTCTAGCAGACAGCTCCACCTCCTCCCGCCCACAGTTCCTCCTCCTGCCGCAACCTCTCTCGCTCCTCCTCTTGTCAACAGCTCCTCCTCTCCCGAAAATCTCCTCCGTCACTTCTTCCTCACGCTTCTCCTCTTGCTAACAACTTCTCTTCTTGCCGACAGCCCCGCCTCTCGCCGAGCCCTCCTCCTCTGTCACTCCACCACACAGTATTTCCCTTCACCGTCGTTCGCCCTCGTCTCTGGTCTTCCTACAGCAGGTACGTATTGCGCTCCTAGACCTAGCTCGCTACGGATACCCACTGTCCCGGTACTAACAGAATGTCTATTCAGCACGCCGGTCATGTTGAATCTGTGCTAAGGTACCCGGGTGAAGGCCGGAGAGTCAGGGAGAGGCGGGGAGGGGAGGATATATATGGGGTGAGCAGCGGTATCTATCATACATAGAACCACAGCAGTTTCAAGCAGCAGTTCGCGCTCATGTAATTGTTGAGGTCAGCAATATAAGCTCCTAAAAGCCATATTATCAACCATGCCCTTTTATAGCCGTATCAGTGACAATGCCTTTTGGAGCCCTTTTATGAAGAGCCCTTTTAGACTATAGAGCCCTTTTAGACTATAGAGCCCTTTTAGACTATAGAGCCCTTTAATAGCCGGAATAGAGCCCTTTTAGGAGTCCTATTAGAGCCATTTGACTGTCGTCTTCCCAGACCGTATTAACTCGTGCCCATTTAGTTAATACGGCAGTGCCGCATTCCTTGTACCCTAGGGTAGTATATATCCGCGGTGACGGTGGTGTGGTATCCGCGACGAGCCAGGCCTGATAATACTGTAGGACGGCATAGGAGTACAAGGCGTACCGGCTGCAGCAAGACCAGCCTGCGACAGTGACTACTGGTTCGGCGTGCGAGTGACTTCGACCCCGTCTCCGATGATTGACATCACATTTGCTCGCTCGTTCCATCTGATGAGCACGTTTTGGTGGGGTCTAGCAGTATGGCGGTATGGCGGCACTTCCACCCCGTCTTCGACAACTAGCGTCACGTTTGCTCGCTCATTGCATCTGATGAGCAAGTTTTGGTGGGGTCTAGCCGTCTGGCGGCGGCGAAAACCAGCTTGGAATCTGGCGGCTCCTAAATCACCTACAAAATCCCCCCTTCTGCTCCTCCTTATCTCCTTCTCTTTACGACCATCACAGCTTCCATTCTTCGTCGACCATTCACCTTCTTTCCTTCATTCGCCTTCCTTCCTTCCTCCCTCCTTTTCTTCATCGACCATTTGCCTTCCTTCCTTCCACCTGATCTCGAGATCAAACCTCAAGGTACGTCGTTCTCTCCCCCACCCCCCCCTCTTTTCACTTCCAGGATAACCTTACAGAGCCATTCTGCTCAGCCGTAGCAGCAAGGAACTGAGGGATCCGTGCAACCGGTCTACAAAGTAGCCGGTTGCAGGCACAATAGACGGATCCAACCCTCGAGGCTGAGCAGAAAAGGTTCAAGGACGGGGTTTTCTCTTCTGCTGCCGGCAAAATTCATTCCCCCTTCCTCCGGGAGTCCAAGTCGGGTGAGAGCCGACTTGCTCGCTGGGGGATGGCCTCTCCGAAACCGGGTGACGGACGGTTTCGTATTGACGAGGAAGAAAAAAAACAAAGAGAGTATAACTTGGTTTCCTACCCTCCCAAGTCATACGCGTATAAACTTGGTCTATTATCCCCCCAGGTTATACGCGGAGGTTTTCTTCCTTTCAGAGCAAAGGTCTTTCCTCCGGCCATGCATGAGTGAGATGCATGTGCCATTGGCCAAATGTTGTTGCTCTGTCCGCTGTGCGGAGAGAATGACATTGGCTTTCTAATCGACTACTATGTACATTCTACACTCTCGATCCACGGCTGCTTCCCGTGTCCATGGTTCATAGTCGTCAGCCACGCACGGCGGCGGCTATGAAGTATCGTGGCCCCTAAATACTCCATGCTCCATCAAAAACCTCTCTTGAAATAATGGCCCCCACTGCGGAAAGCGGTCGGAGTGGAAACGAATTATTGCGATACCAGTACTCAGTTCGATCGTGTCCGAGTGCTTTCCATGATCCGGACCAACTAGACCTGCTCGCGATAGAGATCTACAATCTTATCAGAAACTTAGAAGAGTATAGAGTAGAGTAGGTGATTACATATGGCAGGGGCTATCAGACATCGAAGGACGGCGGAGGACACCGAGCACACGGCATGTTGTTCACTCGCCCAGCGCAGACAGCATTGTTGTTCTGGCGGAGCTTGTCCGTCGCGGGGGCTCTCACGACTTGATAGGCGTCGAATTCATGAATCCAGCACGGAAAAAACCCCGCGTGGTCTAGTGGTGTAGCTGGCCCATGCAGTCGGCGAGGGGAGTTGAGGAAAGGCACCCAGTTCAACCCCGGATGAAAGCCTCAGCTCTTGGGGTTTTCAAGCCACCCACCGGGGTGGTGATGGTTTTTGTTTTTGTGTTTGTTTTTGGCGTGACGGTGGAGCACTCGACATCACTCGATTGAAGGTATCACGTGACCCGCCTCTCGCAGCCGGCTACGAAGGCGAGAATCCGTATGATGAACTTCATCATTGACGGAAGGGACCAAATAAACATTGCAACATGTACTCTACACCGAGGAAAAAAGACCGATTTACAGGCAGAAGCCTGAACTACCAGTGCAACTGAGCCGCACTTCGTGCTAGCCAGTTGACATGCAAGCGGCGGGAGTGGGCGTCTTCGCTGCGATTCTACTCTTACCGCGGTTACTAACCACCCCTTCGTCGCACAGAGCGCCCATTTTGGCATACGCTTGCTCAAGGAATACAGTCGTTTGTGGCGGCTGTCGCGTCTAGTTACTATAGTACGCATCCGTTTCCCGAGCGGCGTGCGGGAAACGGAACGCACGAAAGTATCATATAGATTGGTCTATGGCGCCCGGGAACTCTGGTTCGGAAGTACCTGCTGAACGGCGAAAACTGCTTGATGCCTTCGTTAACAAATGGGTAACGGCTTGACTATTTACATACTCATACCGTCAACCGACGGGTCTCGCGTCGATATGTGCTCGCAAAGCCACGTCCTGGTTTCGTCTAACAATCGCCATCGTTTGGGTCTCGTTGTGGTTGGTACCGTAGCATGATCCTGGCAGTCTTCAGGCGCATCGCTATTCAAAATCCACTCACTGTTTTGTGGCGGTGGAATTTGGAAATGGGCCAGCGAAATAACTGCCAGTCTGCTAGTCTGCGACATGGAGTAACTCCATACCTGGTACCGTATGTAGAGAGGCAAGCGGTAAACCGCCGAACGCCACGAAACTCGTCCACGGAATCGCAGTGCAGCGCCACTGGAGTATGTATACCGTAGTTAGTAGGGAGGGCGCAGCACGTAGGGCATGTAGCACTTAGGTAAGTAGCTATACGGTAGACCAAGGTCCTAATTAGGACTTTATCAGGTAGTTCGCATTCCCGAACGGGGACTTTCGGGGCTGTGGTTATGAAGTCGCCTCTCAAGACTCACGATTCTACCTACTACAGCCAGGCTGACGAGCTGAAGCCTCAAGGCGCCGGCGGCTCGCCGCACAGCGATAGGTACATAATCAAGAGGTAGTCCCGACTCCCGACTGCCTACCAGCACGAGAGCGCTATACCGAATATCCTGCACCCCGCGTTGGCTCTACGCAGTGGTATATCTACCTAGCTGTTAGGTACATAACAAAAAGGATCCGGTCATTGCCAGAGCGTTGGCTCTCCTCTGCGCCGCAGCGCACCGGCAGACGCGGCTTTCACCCAGCACTGGCGCGAGAGCGGAGGGCCGAGAGCGGAGTGCGGAGATCTGCAGTGCACCGGCGACTGCGCTGCGGTGCGGTCACCAGTGGGGCCGAATGAAGCACAGCCGAGTCGGAAGAGAAAAAACGAATGGCGTCGGTCGAGTGAGAAGTGAGAACGAGCGATGGCAAATTAATATATGTAGGAGTGCGCGTACCCGCGCCGCCCTCACAAAGGCACAAAGAGCGGCGGCGGAAGAAGGACTCCACGACTCCACGTCCCCGCGCGCTCGATCGCAAGGCCGCAAGGCCGAAACGGACTCTATGCACTCTAGTCTAGTCTACTACCGTTAGTAAATAGAGAAGGCAAGCGATGACGCTGAGCCTGCGCTCGGATGTTTTCGATGTTCAACTAGTTTCCAAAGTATCGACATTTTAGTCTGGTGGCTGGCATGCACTGGACTGGACCCTGTGCAAGTGTGCAAGTGTGCAGTTGTGCATCGTTGGTTTCATGATCCCCTCTCTTCAGCGCAGTCCACTGAGCGCAGTCCCGTCCAGTCCCATCCAGTCCAGCCGCACGTGGAGCAGCAGCAGCAGTATCGGGTCGTCTGCCATCACCATGAGAGGACTCATGAAGGAGAGATGGAGGATCTGATAAGACAGGAGGAGAGAGGCTACATAGGTAGCCGGATCGGTGGATCCGACTGGTGGTGTCAGCCGGCCTAGCCGGATCGAGAGACACCGAACGTTGTAGGCAGCGGAGGAGATCCATATGAGATGGCTCTTCGAAGTTGAATACAACCTCAACTTCTCCTTCATCCTTCATTTTCGCCGTCTTCCTTCCAAGATCACGTCACGTCGGTTCCCCATTTACATACCTAGGCTCTTTCCTTTTCGTTACGCCCGCTCCGAAGCGATCGCCCCAGTGTTTGTTTTTTCTTCATCTTTTCTTTGCTTTTTCTCCCGATATTCTTGGGCTGGGCTGGGGCTGGTACTCGGTACTCTACCCGGTACCGACAACGGTTTTCGTTTCGTTTCGTTTCGTTTTTCTCTCGCACTACCGGCCCGAGGGGGAGGGGGCGGGGGAACCGTGGATCAGCGAAACGAAACGAAACAACTTCGGCACCCCCACTCTCGCCGAGATCAAAAACAAAACATAACATAACGCTTCGACGATCCTCAAAGACACGCGCATATTTCCCATTGGATGCCGCCGTTACCGCTCACGAACGAACGACGAACCGTTGACAGTTGTATGCACTCGGATGCATAGGAAAAAGGAACGAAGAAACTATGATGCGATTCCGTTACATGCTGATCGGTCGCAGGACAGGACAGGAGGAACTATCGACGTCGCCATCGTCACCATCGACGGCGACGCTGATTTGGTGTTGTTTTTATTCCTGTTGACTCGCCGATCGCTCGGCGCGCGGCGAGAGTGGGCTCACTGCTCAGAGCCCACTGGCGTTGGGACGATGGCCGGCGGCGGCGAGAGTGGGCTCACTGCTCACTGGCCCTTTAAACGATGGCCGACAGACAACGTGCGATTACGATGACGTACGGCAACTACTAACGATGTATGTACCTATAATAGTAGGTCACGCTTCCCTCTCTTTTCCGCTCTGCGGCGCGCATCTCGCCCCAACTAACGACTCACGCAGAGTCAGTACTTGAGTAGTTTGTACTCTACTCTGCTCTAGTCTCATGCCCGTATCCGCGTGAACAAGTTGCGAGGGCTGCTGTTGCTCCATGGGAGATGGCTCGTCGATGTCGATGGAGCTGGGCTTACCGTCTTTGGCGATAACTAACGCGGCGATTCGCTTGCCTTGCCTTGCCTCCGGACCCTACATACATCATGCGAGGTTGGCCACAATTCGGTTCGCCAACTACGTCAGATGGCCGACGATGATCGGAAGCTCTCTTCTCCTCTCCCTCCTTCTCCTCCTGCTCTCGGCCGCCTCCTCCTCGGCAGTCCTTATGTTTGGGTCTGTACGGTGGACGATGTTTGGATCTGTACGGTGGACGATGTACCTCCTCTCGGCAGTCCGTATGTTGGGGAATGTACATACGGCGGACGATGTATCCAACGCCTTATCGCCCGCTCGGACGTCTGTGAGCATCCCAGAGCAGATACCGGTACATACATAAATAAGTACCTAGACTCCTATGTATGTACATAGAGCAGAGATAGAGTATGTATCATCCCCACATCCCCACCGCATGCACTCGCTCAGTTCACGTAGACCCGCACCTCCTCCTGCTCCTGCTCCTGCTCCTGCTCCTCCTCCTGCTCCTCCTCCTCTCCCCGTCCTTTCCTCCTGCCTGCACCCGCCTAGACGTAGCTCTTCCAGCCACTCCTACTCGCCCTCCCCCCCGCCCCATCGTATTCACCATTTTTTTCTTTCTCTTTCGCCGGGACGCCGCCGCAAGCTTGTGACAGCTGCAGGATCCGCTGCAGGTCGACTGCAGCCCGTGGCGATAAGAATTGTCTGAGTGGCTTACATACTAGTACATCATAGAGTACTCACAAGAATCGAGATATGCTACATAGAGTATTGATTACAACCCCTAACCCTTCGATAAGTGACCGCCCCGACCGACAGACCAGCCAGCCTGCCTGCTTGCCTCCGACGCTGCTGCAGAAGTTAGAACGAATGCTCTTTTCGCCCCACGCCCTCTGTCGGTCGGTCACGACTCGCGAGCTTGTGGGAGCGGAGTGGAGTGGACGGACGGACAGGACAGGACGGGCAGATATCCTACATAAGTAGGAGGTAGGATGAGGTATGTATGCGATCGCTAGATACTCTACCTATTCGAGTCGAGTCGAGCGGGGAAGGGAATGGAAGGGAAGGGGCAATCACATCACATCGCAGCAGACAGACAGAGAGACAGCAATCGCATCGTCCGAGAGGGCGTGGGGATCGCGTAGGTGAGGCGAGACGAGGCCATCGTCCATTCCATTCGTTCACTGTGGGGCGAGCGAACGGGCGAGCGAACGGGCGGGCGCGGCGCGGCGGGCGATGTCGATCACGAGCGAGCCTGTTCCTTCCATCGCCGTTTTCATCAGGGATCCCGGTCCTCCGCCTGCTCATCCGCTGGCTCCCTCCCTCTCGCTCGTTCTGAAACCTGACAACTCGATTTATGCAGGGAGAGAAAGAGAGTGCAATTGGCAGAACAGCACATCAGGGTGGATGGCCCATGGGGGCTTGAGTTTGTTTTTTGCTTTTGCTCTTTTTTGTTTTTGTTTTTGTTTTTGCTGGTCTACCGCCGATCGAGCGAGCCAGCCAGCATGGACATTGGACGGACGGGGTTGGGGCACCTGTGTAGATACATCATACCTATCATACCTCATAGCTGTGTAGATAAGTAGAGCGCATAGTCGTCGAGCGTGGGAGCAAAGAGAAAAGAGCAAAAGAGACGGAGCGAGGGTTGCAGGAAATATGTATGCGGACAGGACAGTGTGATTCACGCAGCCGCCCCGCCCCTTCCAATCCCTTCCCCTCCCATCCCCGGCCATCTTTTCACGCGCCGGGGGGCAGAGCGAGCATCATGAATCGCAACCAGCAGCAACGAAAGAAAGAACCGAGAACCCCCCTCCCTCCCTCCCTCACACCGCAAATCCTCCTCCAACAACTCTCGTCGCTGACGTGGTCGCGTCCAGGCCCCCCCCCTCCCTCCAATCCATCCCCCATCCGCGTGCGAACTGTGTGACTACAACTTTGCTACGTCCCTCTCCCTCTCCCTCTCCCTCTCCTTCTCCCTCTCTGAATAGGAATGTCCACACTGCCCATGCCAATTATTGCCCATGAGCCATTCGCGAACTCTCCCCACTCCTCCCATCCCTCCTGCTGCTGCACTCTAGCCCGCGACGGAAAAAGATACTCTGCACCCGTTGTTTTTTCTTCTTTATTTCTCTCTTCCCTGCAGCATATCCAATTGCAGAGCTGCAACAACAGCTGCAACAGCAGCAGGAGCAACAAAACAGGCAGGCAGGCAGGCATGGAGCAGGTAGGCGGAACGAACAGAACGGAACAAAACAGCCAACGAACGAGCGAACGGGGTGATGATATGTATGGTATGTCTGTATGAGGTATGAGGTATGAGGTATGAGGTATGAGGTATGAGGTATGAGGTATGTTGGTATGAGGTATGTTGGTATGTAGCGCGACGTGGATGCGAGCAGGTGCTCTACAGCGCACAGACAGGACTGGACAGGACTGGACTGCTGGACTGGACTGTAGAGTAATTGGAGAAGGACGAACAAATCACACAAATCACACTCTCCGGCCAACCACGTCGACTGGCAGACAGAAAGATAGACAGAACGACTGAGCGTATGTAGATCGCCCCCCAACACACCCCATTCCATCCTCCGTGTTTAAACGATGCTATGCCCGCGGCCCTATGTACTCTAGCTGGACTTGGACCATAGTCTGCGATCCACATTCTTCTCCATCCGCCTTTGATAGCCGCCTGTCCGTAAAGGGTTGGATAGACGGTGCGCGAGAGATAGAGGGAGAAAGAGAGAGAGAGAGAGAGCGCGCGAGGACCGGAGAAGAAAAGACTCTTGAAGGGACCGTGTCGATCAGTCGGACGGACAGTCGGGCGGTGGGTCGGTCAGTGGTCGGTCTCAGCCAACGGTCGAGATCAAACGGAGACAGACACGGAGAGTGCGGGTCGTGGCTGTTGTTCTTATTCACGTCGGGCGGAAAAACGAAATCTGTGGAACTTCCTTTTGTTTTTGCCGTCTTATTTTTATTTTTTATTTCGTTCTATATCGACGGAGCCGGTAGGACGTGGCCTGGCCTTCCTGTTCGAATAATTACTCCGTTTTATTTCATTCTGCTATCACCACCATCATCACCGTCTCCGCCTCCGCCTCAGTCCGCCTCCACCTCCAGACTGAGCCCGGTATCTTTTCCTGTGCCTTGCGACTACCTACCTCATACACTAAGTCCATGCTGTGCTGCGAGCTGCGAGCTGCGTTGTTAGTTCTGGTAGCGTAGCTGCAGTGTGCGACGCCTCCCCCCCCCCCCCCCCCCCCCCCAAATCGAACAGAATCCTAGGAGTCCCACCCCGGCCGGAAGAGCTGTATGCCCGTTTTATACTGCTTGACTCCCCTCCCGACGCTCGTCCTCCATACCTACGACCGTTCCCTCATCACCGATAGCGTGCGAAACAACCTTCCTCCAAACACCAACACCACACACACGACGATGCTGGACGCCTTCTTCGCGGGCCGCCGAAGGCCTGCCTGCGCACCGCCGCCCCCCGTCACCTCCGCCCCCACTATGTCCCCCTACACGTCCGAAGAGCTGATCGGCATGTACACCTCGCGCTCCTCGCCCGTCGCCCCGCCCCCCGACGGCGTCTACGTCCCCAGCAATCGCTCGTCGTACTCGCCCGGCGAGGCCAGAAAGAGTCTACTGGCATACATGGACTCGGATAATTACTCGTACCACGAGCCGCCGGCGGCGGCAGCGGCAGTGACTGGTGGTGCCGACAGCAGGAGCAGGCCGGTGTCGGTCGTGGTGGCACGGGGTGGTGGAGCTGGGGCTGTGCTGGGGGCGGGCGCCGACGTGTTGTCGTCGGGGACCAACAATGCTACTGCCGGGACCAACGGACAGGACCATCTGGATGCGAGGACTCCAAGGTCGGCGGCCACGCAGCAGCAGCAGAACGCGGGCTTTCTGGCCTCGGTCTGGGCGTTAGGTAGATATTTATCCGTGGCCACCGCGTCGTCCACTCGGGAGGTTGTTAACGATGTCGTCACTATGGCCGCAGGATTCAAAAGGGAAAAACGGAGTTATGCAGCGTCCGTCGGGTCATCCGCCAACATGGATGATTTCGTCGGGAGCGAAGAGGGGGAATCGGTCACGGAGGAGGAGGAGGATTACGAAGAGGAGGAGGAGGATGAGGATTTGCCATACCGCCCCGATACCGTTGACAAGGGAAAGAGTAGGGAATACCACGCTGGATACCAGGCTGGCGGCCCGTCCAACCCCCCATTGGCGTCGCACGATCCGATCCCGTCCCCTCCTTCCACCGCAACCGAGACCGTCGTCGCCGAGCACAGAGGGGAGTCCGAGACCGAAACCGAGACCGTGGTATCCGCCGTGGTGTCGGATGTCGAGGCCATGCCAAGCTCCGACCAGCGTCCTCTCCTAGAGCGCCACCAGTCCAAGTCTCAATCCGAGCTTCGGCCCAACTCTGAGGTAGTGACCAACGCTCCAAGGAGATCCCCCAGTTTGATGGACCTAAAGGAAGCTGAGAAGGATGCCCGACAGGATGACATTAGGAACATGCTTCGCGAATCCGTGACCGCTGCCGAAGCCGTGGCCGCGGCCCCAGGACCCGTGATGGTGGCGGACCTGCCCGCCAAGGAGCTGGTCGAGGCCAAGGATTCAACCCCCGAGCCCACCCCCACCGCTACCAAGGCCGATAGCCCGCCGCTCGGCGTCGCCGTCGAAATCCCCACGAAAGAGGAGGATGCCACCCCGGAGACTCCGCCCAAGTCGCCTCTCCGAAACCGCAACAGCGTCTCGGGATCGCCGAGCAGCTCGCACCACGAGTTTGCGGCGCCCGAGGTCGCCAAGGCGGAGAGCGTGGAGGAGGTGAAGTCGTTCAAAGAGGAGGAAGGTAAGACTGAGGTGGCGGATAAGAACGAGGTGCCCCCGGTTGTTCCCGAGGCCTCCGGAGAGGAGACCAAGGAGAAGGCTATGCCAGACCTGAAGGGCTATTCCGAGGCACTGTCGAGCATGTTACTTAATCCCACAGCTCGCAGTACCGTCGTCGAGGACCCCGAGACCGCCACCGCCGAGATCGCCAAATCAACTCCCGAGATCCTCCCTACCGAGGTGCTAGCTAAGGCCGCCGAGGCTGCCACCCCCGAGATCACCAAGCCATCTCCCGAGATCCCTGCTTCGGTACCAGTCGAGGCCCCCGAAGCTGTCACCGCCGAGATCACCAAGCAATCTCCCAAGATCCCAGCTGAGGTGCCAGTCGAGGCCCTCGCCACTACTCTCATCGAGATCCCCGAGACTGCTGCTTCCGAAGGCCGTGAGTTCTCCGTCGCCGAATTCTCCGACACTATCGCCTCCACTCCTCTCGCCTCGATCGCCGAGGCAAAGGAGGAGAAGCGCGAGCCAGTCAAGGTTCAGGAATCGCTTCGGAAAATCTCCGTCGACAGCAAGGTTTCCGCCTTTACGGAGGCCGATGCCGCCGTCACTCCAACTCCGGAGACGAAGGCAGAGGAGAAGCCCGCTGAGAAGGCCGAGAAGGCCCCTTCGATCACCAGCCCCCCAGGCCTCGAACGTCGCAAGTCGAACGCGTTCCGACGGGACACCATACAGCGCTCCCTGAGCATGTTCCGAAAGAAGGACAAGAACAAGTCCAAAGATTCGAACGAGCTCCCAGCTGCGACCACAACCTCGGCCGTGGAACTGACTCCCCCCCCCACACCCCCGCACACCGACGATCAAACCGAGAAGGGGGAGACACCGGCACCGGCAGAACGGCCGAAACCCGCGTCGAGGATGTCCATGTTCGCGCTCACCAAGACGCTCAAAGAAAAAGCCGCCAAGGAAGCGGCTGCAGCTTCTGCAGCCACAGCCACAGCCGGCGACGGCGATTCCGCTATCGCCGCGCTCTCCAGCACCCTTGCAAGCGAAGCAGGCAAGTCCAAAAGTGCGGAAAGTCCAGCCGCCGCCTCGGAAAAGCCGGAACTCAAGAAGAGGGCGTCCTTCATCAGCATCGCCGAGTCCTTCCGCTCGCAACGCCCTGCTACTTCGGCCGGTATGCTCACGACTACGAAGGAGGGAGATGATGAGCCCAAGACTCCCCAGCGCCGCCCCACATTCCGTCCCTTCACCTCGTCGGGCGACAAGTCGAAATCGCGGACTAAGAGCTGGTTCGGCGGTGACAAGAAGCCAAAGGTCAACGACAAGGGCGAGCTCGTGGATCCCCGACCGAGCAAGGACGACGATGCGCCCATCACCCCGGACAATACCTCGTCGATCGCACCCTCGATCGCGCCGTCGACCAAGGAGCTGGCCAAAGAGCCGACCAAGGAGCCGGCCTCTCCCGTCCCCGAAACCCCAGCCAAGGAGGCCAAGCCCAAGTTCTTTAGGAGCCCGAGCATCAAGAGAGCGCCCACCTTTGGCCTCGCGAACCGCAGCCTGAGTTCCAGCGCCGTGTCGATGGGCACCACCGCCACCACTGGCACCACCGCCACGGACGCGACGGCAGCCACAGGCACGGATTCCCCCACCACCAAGAGCAAGGGTGCCGCGAGGATGAAGGGGCTGGTGAGAGCTAGCACGTTCATGGGCATGAGCAAGAGAAAGGACAAGGGCAAAGGCAAGGAAGTTGCGGCGGAGTAATCCGTCGCCGCCCAGCCGGCCGCCCAGCCAAGCCGCCAGCCCGCCAGCCCCCGTGCGCCACAGTTGAAGAGTTTAACGAGTCCCACGAATTTCTTTCTGTAACACTATTTTTTTTTGGGTGGCGGGGGAGGGACTAGGGGGCAGTCATCATCTGTTGAGGTGTTTTTCTTGACGTCTTTTTTTTATACTTTTTTCCACATTCGCGCTTTCCTTTACCAGATTGGATTACCATTTTTCGTCTTTTAGGATTTGCGGGAGTTTATTCCTTTTTTTCATCTATTTCTGTTTTCACAGCCTTCGATTTTTTGTGTGCATCCTGAGCGTCTGCGTTGTTTTTGGTGGGGGGTTTCGTTTTGCGTGTTTGCGTGCGTGCGTGTGTGTTGACTTGGGCATTCTTTTAGAGCGGAGGACTTGTGAATCTGACGGTTTCTTGCAATCGGGAAGGGGAGGGGAGGGGAGGGGATGATTGGTTGGTTGGTTGGATGGTTGGATGTATTGTCACGACGACATGGCTTGCACGTGCTGCATATCTACACGGGATGTTTTGAGTTTTGGATATTCTATTCTATGATACGAGGGAACGAGGGAACGATGAGGATGAATGAAATGGGTACATACAATACATACGAGAGACGAGATGAGAGACGGTCCTTGTTCGGGATGCTTTCCCAGCTTTTGGCTTGTTGCTTTTGACTTGTTGCTTGAAATAATCGGTACGGGTACTCTACCTAGACAGCTGTACATAAGTGGAGTGCAGTGGAGTGTAGTGAGTCACTGGAGTGGAATGGAATGGGACGAAAGCCGTTAATGATGATTATTGATCAGCACTGCAGCGCAGCACTGCTGGATTAAGTGAGATCTTCATGCACTTGGCATTTGACATATGACAGAGTGAGTGAAGAATCGCGATTTGCCAGCTGGTGCGTTGTCCCGTCCAGTGGCCAGTCCTGCATCTACCTTACGCGTCCGCCTCATTTGGGAATCTACCGTAGACATGTGAGCGTCGCCGGGCAGATAGACGGTTTCGCCACCATCTACAGAATTAAAAATCTCTTCGGTTACACACGGGGGCGCCACAGTCACAGTCACACCGTGCCTGGGTACTCTATGCAGATCGGAACCCATCACCCTCTTGAGCTCTCTCGCCTGCGCCTGCTTCCTCGGCCCCGGTACCGCAAGCTCGACTCGACTCGACTCGGGCGCGGATACGATGTACTTGGATCTTCCCTTCTCTGCCCGTGTCGCATGTAGAGTAGGTATGTAGGGAGATATACCCGCCAACCGGGCGTTCGGTGCTGGGTGCGAGGTATGATCCTGGTGGATTCTCCGCGAATGAAACGAACCCCAGGCGGTTGCAGTCTCATGCTCGTGCTCGTTTGCGCGTGAGCGAGCAGTACCGACGACGCCTCAGCCGTGGTGTTAGCGACCCGCCGCCGCCGCCGCGTAACACCCGCCGCCGCCGCCGCGCAACTCCGCCCGACGAAGCGCGGGTGTACTATACACCACTGGATATGAACCCATGGGGTAGTACTACTGGCGACCTTCGGCCCCAATCGCACATCACGTTTTACTACTGCACCCAACGTCGCCGACCGACGGACACGGTGGACGTTGGGGCGATACTTTGTGTTGTGGACACCCACGCGTAAGGCGGATCACGTGATGACTAGTACCGAGTGATATCTCATACTCCACCCTCTCGCCAAAAACAAACACAAAAACAAAAACCATCGCCACCCCCGGTGGGTGGCTTGGAAACCCCAAGAGCTGAATCTTCCACCCGGGTTTGGACTGAGTGCCTTTACCTCAACTCCCCTTGCCGATTGCGTGGCCTGGCTAGACTACTAGATCACGAGGGGGTTTTTTCCGTGCTGGAAATGTGAATTCGATGTTTTTTAAGTGGTGGGTGCCACCCCCGTGACGGACAAGCTTAGCCATGACGCTGTCTGCGTTAGACGAGTGAACAACATGTCGTGTGCTCGCTGTCATTCGCCGTCCGTCGATTTCTGATAGCTCCTGTCATATGTAACTACTCTACCCTACTCTACTCTTCTAAGTTCCTGATAAGATTGTAGATCGGGAATATAGTATCGCGTAAAGGCGTCTATCGCCAGCGGGGTTATCTAGCCCGGATCATGGAAAGCACTCGGACACGATCGAACTGAGTACCGGTATCGCAATAGTTCGTTTCCACTCCAACCGGTCTCCGCAGTGGGACCATTATTTCAAGAGAGGTATTTGATGGAACATGGAGTATTTAGGGACCACGATACTTCATAGCCGCCGCCGTGGCTGACGACTATGAACCATGGAGATGGGGAGCAGCCGTGGATCGAGAGTGCAGACTGACTGTAGTCGACTAAGAAGCCGATGTCATCCTCTCGCACAGCGGCCAGACCAACAACATTTGACCAATGGCGCATGCATCTCACTCATGCATGGCCGGAGGAAAGACCTTTGCTCTGAAAGGAAGAAGACCTCCACGCATAACGTGGGGGGGGGGGGGGGGGTAAATAAACCACGTTATACGCGTATAACTTGGGGCAGTAGTAGACCAAGTTATACCTTCTTTAGTTTTTTTGTTTGCTCATCCGAAACCGTCTGTAGCCCGGTTTCAGAGAGGCCATCCCCCGGGAGCAAGTCGGCTCTCACCTAACTTGGACTCCCGGAGGAAGGGGGAATGAACTTTGCCGGTAGCAGAAGAGAAAACCCCGATCTTTTCAGCTTAGCCTCGAGGGTTGGATCCGTCTATTGTTGCGGCAACCGTCTGCTTTGTAGACCGGTTGCACGGATCCCTCAGTTCCTCGCTGCTGCGGCTGAGCTGGATAGCTTTGTAAGGTTATCCTGGAAGTGAAAAGTGGGGGAGAGGGAATGACGTACCTTGAGGTTGATCTCGAGATCAGGTCGAAGGAAGAAAGGGGGGGAGGAAGGGATGAAGGAATCAAGGCGAATGGTTGACGAAGAAAGGAAGGAAGGCGAATGAAGGAAGGAAGGCGAATGGTCGACGAAGAATGGAAGCTGTGATGGTTGTAAAGAGAAGGAGAGAAGGAGGAGCAGAAATGGAGGGTTTTATAGGTGATTTAGGAGCTGCCAGGTTCGAAGCTAGTTTTCGCCGCCGCCAGACAGCTAGTCCCCACCAAAATTTGCTCATTCGGTGAAGCGAGCGAGAAAATGTGTCGCCAATCGTCGGAGACGGGGTCGAAGTCCCGCTAGACTGTTAAACCCCACTGAAACTTGCGCATCCGATGTAACGAACGAGAAAAAGTGAGGAGCCACTCGTTGGAGACGGGATCGAAGCCACCTCGCACGCCGAACTAGTAGTCACTGTCACAGACTGGTGTCCAACCGCCGATCCGGCGCGATCAGCATGGGTCTAGGACGCTGCATTTCCGTGCGCGGAGGAGATAGTAGTTACCGCAGAGGATCAAAGACTGTGAGGATCAGCTGGTGGGATGCACAGCTATGCGGGACATCCACGCCGGTACCGCTGGTCATGAAGGGCGAGTGATCGGGTGCGTAACTACCGCCTACAGGGCCATCGGTGTTGTGTGCTACCTACTGAGATTTATCCGTGTAACCACGGCGGCGGGTTTGCGGGAACACCAGATCATGGATACAGGGGAGGAAGACGGGGTTTAAGGACTTTCGTAAACGGGGTTGTTCTTCAGCCCTGCTGTGATGAACCACCCATCAGTATTGGCTACTATGTAGATACATATAGTATGTCGTGCGACCACATCCTCCCACTGCCGAAAAAAATCCCAGGACCAAGATGATCATGCGGGGCACCACGTCGATTACATGGAGTAAGGAAACCGAAACCCGCCAGCCACCACATTCCCGTCCCGCCCCATCACCTCTGCTCAAACCCCCAAACCGTCGCATCCTCATCCGCACGATCAACGAGCACCTCGCGCTCATTCCCATCCTTAATGAACCTGACCAACATGACCTGGCTGCCCGCGCGGCGTCTGGTCCCCCCACCGCCGCACAACACAACCCGCCGCAGCGCGGGAAGTACAAACGCCACCTCTGCCGCCGCGATCTCGAGCAGTGTCAACACTGCCATCCAGTACACCTTGGTCGAGTCTAGCCGGCCGGAACCGTACGTCCCGCGCTCCTCGAGCACGGTGAAGCGCACCACTGCTGAGGTCACCGAGAGAAGCGCGATCAGAAAGATGAATGCTACGGCTCGCTTCTCGGGTGAGGTGAGGCGGAGGGAGTGCAGGATGTGCAGTGGGAGGGCGATTACTGGGGCTGTTAACTACGGTAGTGGGGAATGGTGATAGGGAAAGGGAAAGAGGTAGGCGACTTACACAAGAGGTCGGTCGTGAGGGTGAGCACCAGGATTATACTCTGTGTGCGCAGCGAGATCATGGGGGAACATATCTTCATTGTGCGGAGAAGGTTCGGAATGTCCCTTTCGCATCGTATCCGTCAGTTAGGACCTATATGCCTCCAGTGCGGACAATGGTATCATACCAAGTCGTTGACAACGGCCGACACTCCAACGACGCCGCCAGTATCACCGCCACAAAGCTCAGCGGTACGAACACGGCCGCAACGTACAGCCCGTGCTTCCGGATGTTGACCGTGCGCGCGTATAGATCCGCGTACATGAACGTGAAGGCGAGCTTGAACACCCACAGAGAGATAAGGGTGACGAACATGTACACCAGGTAGATCTTTGCCATGCCACGGTGCGTTAGTAGTTAATTAGCTCTCAACCCCCCACCGCCCCTTCGTCACCATAGGATAGTCGAGAGCACCTTAAGACCAAACCTCTTGATGGACTCAAAGATCAACTGGGGCTCCGTGTCTAGATCCTTTCTGAGCGCAAGTAGAACTCTCGCACCGTGAAACCAGTACCACCCCATCGCCGTTGCCGTCGCCCAGCCGACGCCGAAGCATGCTTCGCTGCAGAGAGCCAAGAAGCTGCGTTTCTGCGCGCGGAGGAGATAGAGTCGTAGAGGCCCGAACGTGGTGACGATGAGCTGGATACCCAGCAATGTGTAGAGGTAGACAGTGGCAGCATGGACGCCGACGGGCATAGTCGAGTGATCAAGTGTGTTTGTTTATCTGAGGGCAATCTGTTTACCGAGATTTGCGTATGCATTCGCAGCGGGGGTTTTAAGTGCAGCTACGAATCTGAGGGCTCGCTGGAGAAGCTTTCCACAGCCCTGCGGTGATGATGCGCCCTTCACGATAAGTCTGCAGTAGGACCCGAGAGTCGGAGACATGTTGTGCAACCACCGAACCCACCACCCACAGCTGCCTCCGTAACTAAGTGGTTACGAGAGGATTTCTGCCCGAGGCGACCAACTACCCATTCGCAGCGGCGAGTATCTGTTTCCGACCAGTGATCATCTATTCGCGAGTTGCACGACGCACGCACCAACCACATGCATCGTCGTCGTCGACTGTGCGTGCACCTGGGGGCACCGGGTTGCGTTGCGTCTTGCTGAAACGCTGCTCGGATGCGAGAACTGCGGCTGAAGAGCGGTGAAGGCTTTCAGGTTCCAACGGCCACGTCCCGAACAACCATCACAACTGCTGCACTACTAGTTACCGCGTAGTTATGGCCAGAATATCGGTCCCGTGCATGTGTGTGTGTGAGTTTATCACCTGCGATCCTCCGTCCCAACGTAGTGGGTGGGCGAAGGTCTGCGTGCCAATGAATGCATATTCTTCTGTCTCCAGCATATCTCGGTACTACCTACAGCTGCACAGCCTCGAACGAGTTTTTTGTTTCATCATTCTATATTCAACTATGTTCCACCATGAAAGTTTCAAGTGTGGCATGCTCCGTTTGCTAGCCCTGCATATCGGACATCGGAATGCCCTACCACCGGTAGGCGACTCTCAGTCCTTCCGGCATCCGTACTTCTTAGGAGATCCAAAGCCGACGCCACCCCGAGCTGTCTGCTATTTGTGTTTAAAAGTATGCCAGAATCTATGCATAGAATCTTTGAGCTTGGGCCGCTAGCCGGCGTCTTCGGCTGACCGTGCTGCCTCCTCCGGTCATGCGGATGATGGAGCTTCCTCGGAGTTGACACGGAGCTAAATGGGAGCTCGGGGTGTGCGGCTGGGTCTATATATTCACGAATGCATTGCGGATGTGTGGCACCAAGGAAAAAAGAGCAGATACTCTATAACTCCGGCGCTGACCAACTGGTCACCCGGCCCCCCGGCCTCCCGCAGTCGAGCGTGCGGGTCGCATCCCCGTCACTGCTCAAACCCCAGACCGCCGTATCTTCCTCCGCACGATCGACCAGCACCTCCCGCTCATTCACATCCTTGATGAACCTTACCATCACAACCTCCCCGTCCCTCCACCTCCTCCTCCTTACCCCCGCCACCGGGGCGCAACACCACCCCACCTCAGCACGGGAAGGCCAAAGGCCACCTCTGCCACCCCGATCTCAAGTAGGGTCAGTACTGCCGTCTAGTACATCTTCTTGGAGAATTATGGAGTCTAGCCTCCCGGTGCCGTACGTCCCACGGGCCGCGGATCGCGAGTACGGTGAAACGCCCGATTGCAGAGGTGACGGAGAGGAGGACGATGAGGAAGGTGAATGTCACGGCTCGCTTCTCAGCCGAGGTGAGGCGGAAGGAACGGGGGATGCGGTGTGGGAGGGCGAATACTGGGGATGTTAACTACGGTAGTAGGGGATGGAGATGGGGAAACGGAAAGAGGTAGGCGACTTACGCAGGAGATCAGTCGTGACGGTGAGCACCAGGATTATAATATGCGTCCGCAGCCAGATCATGGGGAACACATCTTCATGGTGCGGAGAAGGTTCGGAATGTCCCTTTTGTATCCGTCAGTTGAGATCTACTATATTCCCGCTGTCTAGACATTCCAAGTCGTTGAAAACGGCCGACACCCCAGAGACCCCGCCAATATAACTCTCACATTCATTCACCCATTACAAGTGGCTGCAATGTCCCATTCACTCTCACTTTCACTCACCCAGCACGGGTGTCTGTAACGTCCCATTCACTCTGACTTTCACTCACCAATGGTCTGCAATGTCCCATTCACTCTACGGTTCATTCACCCAGCACGAGTGCCTCCAATATCCCATTTACTCTCACTTTCACTCACCTACAGCACCACCACGGCAGTGATGTACAGACTGTGCGTCCATATGCGATGTTTGTCCAGGGTAACGCGTACAGTATTTACCAAGCTTACGGACGCTCCATCCACGGCAGCAGATTTCGAGAGAATATAAACTTTCGGATGCGGTGAGATTAATCAGCTCTGCGGTGACGAGAACATCGATCACTGTGAGTCTGTGAGTGTGTGAGTCTACAAGCGCCGGCCCTGTCGTGCGACCACCGAACCGGCCACTGCCTCACCAGGCTCCAGCTGACCCGGGGATGAGGAGTAGCACAAGAAACATAGGTACATAGCGTACTGTGCGTATGTACTTACGACTGGAGCAAGTGGACGGCAAGACGCTGGTATCATCGGTCGAAATGGACCGGGCCTCAGGCGCGAGCCGATGTTTCGAGTCATCACCTGCTGTCCCGAGAGGGGGGAGCGAACAATCGAGGTTCAAACTTCCCTGGTCGTCACCCGTAAACATGATGCTGCTGCCTTAGGCATACCAGTATCCACCGCAAAGCTCAAGGCCGTCAATCGTATTGCCATGGGAGCGCTGCGATCGGTCCACCAATGAGCATGTTCGTCCCAGACCTACTTATGTACGTACATAGCACTCCAGCAACGACTGTCAAACTGTGTTGGCTGGTTGGCTGAGAGCACACGATCTCATGCGTCCCCGGCATCTACATATCGACACCACGTACTAGGCAGCCGCACAGCCGAAACCCACCGAATAAGCTGCCGGACGATTGCACAAACGAGCGAGAATCTATGCAACGCAACTTCTTAGGGCCCGTTTGAATACGCTCACTTTTCAGTTCCAGTTTTAGAGCCAAATTCTGTTCCCCGCCGGGACACCGAATACTGTTCATTTTCAGTTTCCGGAAAACCTTGAGGTGAACAGAGTGTTTGGCAGTTCTCAGTACACTCAGCCAAGAGTCTGAATAATAGGCTTCACCTGAACTTTAATAGTAGATACTTTGTAATCCCGCTTTTTTCTCTTCCCCGTAAGGCGAGTCCATGAGTGAAATTAAAATGCGGTACTGAGTGGCGGTGAAGAAACTAACCTCCAGAGGTCAGTTCCCGTTTCATCGCCGGAGCCGCACAGTTTCAGTGGATGAAAGCGTTTGATTTGGGCTCATAACCTATTGGCATATATGGTTGAAAGGGGCAGAGATGACTGATTCTATACCGCAGCGATACCAGCAGCGAGGTCTCTCTTTATATACAGACAAGTTCAGACTCCTTAGTCCGAAGGTTACTCGCCCCTGACAGCACTTGGTCTCGACCCTCCACCGCGGAACCTGATTCATGCCAAAAGCTCCGGGCATCCAAAGTTTGACAGCTGTCGACCGTGTCAATGTGGAATCACTGCGACGGGTGATTCACTGATTCGTGCGGTCACAGCCTTGTGACTGCATGCAACCTACTCTCGTTGTCTGCGACTACTACCGTACTGACCATAAAGCGTCTCAAATCATCGTGTTTCCAAGGAATAGGTACGCATGAAATAAATTTTGATCCTTCGGCTTCTTCAATATCTGTCTTCGGGACAGAAGTGAATGGTGTTCCCCCTCAAGAACGAAAACCATTCGGTCTGGTGCTTCTTATAGAACAGTGGGCTTGATTAGAAATGCGGCTCGATCGCAGGCGATAAACCACGGATTGTTGGCACAGTGGGCATGGGTAAACAATCCGCCCGCGACCGCACAATATCGGGTGCAATATCATGATCCAGATTGCTGACCGGTGTTCCTAGGTATTTCGTTTCGTTTCCCCGCGACCAAGTTCGGCTCGGCCATGTACGGTATGTAGCACACGCAGAACCGATCTATTGAGCATTTCCCCGTCGTACCTGCAGGGATCCGGTGTCTTGCTTCGGACAGAACAGACCAGGGACTTCTAGGCATCCAGACAACCAGGGAGCTCTTCCGAGTTCCTCGCCATGTAGCCAATGAAATATTGGCCCGTGTCTCAGATCACCACCGCACATGATCCGACCACGTGTCCTCCCGGCAAGATATATTTGTTTGCACATCGGTTTTCTCGTGAGTCGTATTGCGGTGGCTGGCTGGCTGGGTGACTCGTTCGTTGTGTATTGTACACGTACGCTATTGAGCTCAGCTAACCAACGGTGTTGCTCCATCCGCATCGCGGAGTTCGATTGGCGGCCTATAGGTAGACGCTGGGCCGCGATGGCGGTTGCTGCTGCAATGTTGATGTTGGCGGCCTCGTTAGCCGCATCAGCGCCTGAGCGGCGCATGGGCGCCTGAGTGCATGGGCCGGGGCGGCTAAAAACGGGGGCGGGGGCGGGACAACAGAGCTATCTTCGACAACGGCGCGTTGGAAGCTAGCACCGCTGCACCGTCCGTCTCCGCCGGCGGTAGTTAGTATCATCAGCGCTTCCAAGCTATTCCAAGCTTGCCCTACCAATGGCCGCCGGGGCGCGCTGTCTTAGCCGAGTGCGGATGATGACCGGAGTCCGGATCGACGATGACTCACTCACTCACTCACCCACTCACTCACTCACTCACTCACCCACTCACCCACTCATCGCTCGTGCGCGAGCAAGCACGCTTGGTGCAAAAGTGCTGTTCCGCGTGTAAAACGATGGATTGTATCTCGCTGCGTGACGCTGGGCTATGCACCTGCTACCAAAGTGCACTCTGCCCAGGGCCAAAGTGCCGCCACCAGCGGCCAGTGGACGATGGACGATGGATCATGGACGCTTCCAGCCCTACGTCTCCCTACGGCCAATGGCCGCGACTGGGTAGTTGTTTTCGCGTGTGACATTCTTCCGCACTACGTGCAATACTCTATGATAGATATGCAATCGCTTCCGGCGATGTCCTCGGGCTCGGATGATGCCATGGGTACCGTAATTACCACTTACCTACCTACGTAAGCGCCTCAGCCCCAGCGCCCGTGTGCGACTGTGCGACCACAAAAAGCACCTACTGTAGGTAGTACTGTGCAACTCCCCCGCTGACTGGCCGCAGCCAAAATACGCCCCTCCCCCACTAAGGACACGGGTGCTAGATTAATCAATCCATCTGCCGTCTCGCAGGTGTAGGCAGCAACTTGGCCCATCTGGTAGGGCGGTGCGGTGCGGTGCGGTGCGAATCACTAGGTGGTAAGCAGACAAACGAACGAACGAATTGCTCGCTCGCTCGTTCGGGGAGGGGAGGGGAGTGGAGCGGATGGCGGACGCAGGCACGTTGCGTTGCAGGGTGCGGAGGTCATTAGTGTAGCTACCGTACAGTAAGAAGCGAGTCGAATCGTACGTGTTTCCGGGTAACTTGGTAACTAATCATGATCCTTCGCTGGGACTCACAATATTCTCACCTCATTCACACGAAAGGAGGCGATGCAAAATCTGACATTTGATTGATGGCCTTGTGGGAAAGGCGCTCGCTCGGGTCTGCGGCGGCCTTCGAGAAGCTTATGTTACGAGAAAGAAAGGAAAAAAAAACGAAGAAGAAAAAAAAGGAAACATCCTGGCGAGCTGAGTCCGGGTCGGGTGATTCTACAGGGCTGACATGGATGCCTGCGTGAGACGAATGTCTTGGTGGTGTTTGCTTTTGGAGTATGACGGGCGGCCTCCGACAGAGGCGAGGATGAGGGAGGGAGGGGAGGACGAGGGACGGCAGGAGGAGGAGTAAGGGCGCCAGATGAGATTGAGGGGGGACGGAGGCGGATGGTATAAGGTCATTGCCATTTGCACGGTGGTCCTGGGTTCCTGCATTGTCCTCGTTTCTACATACCCTAATATATCTGCATCTGCTCTCCACGGTTAATCGTCACTACCCATTTTACAAGTGCCCCTCCCTCAAGACCTCAAGACCTCAAGACACATTCTCTAAACCCGAGCACTTGTGCAAAGAATCCCCACCGAAGCCGTCGCCATGGCTCCCACTCCTTCCAGAATCCCCTCATCCGCCCTCCACTCAGAGCCTTCAACGTACACCTATGGAGGCATCCCACTGAAACCTTCAGATTACTCCGCCGAGGCCTCTGTGCCGCCCTCCTCCTCCTCGCAAAGTTTCCCCCGCATCTCCCTTCCAGTCCCCATGCTACGGCACGAATACGACGTCGTGGTGGTAGGCAGCGGTTACGGCGGCGGAGTAGCGGCCTCGCGAATGGCGCGCGCGGGCAAATCCGTATGTGTCCTCGAATTCGGCAAGGAGCGATGGCCGGGCGAGTACCCTGTCTCGACGGTCGAGGCGGTCAAGCAACTACACGTTTCCGGCAATGCCGGGAGCACGGGTGGCGCGGTCAAAAACCTCGAGATGGGAGAGCCGAACGGAATGTTCCATCTCATCCAAGGCGAAGGCCAGAATGCATTTGTCGCCAACGGACTCGGCGGCACGAGTCTGATCAATGCAAACATCTTCCTCGAGACCGACGACCGCACGATGACGCTGGACAAGAGCTTTCCCGAGGAGCTGAGAACACCAGGCGCGCTGTCAGAGTACTATGATAGGGCGAGGAGCATGCTGCAGCCTACACCCTATCCTGAAGACCACCCCGAACTCATGAAGTTGAACTTGCTAAAGAAGCAGGCGGACTTGATGGAACTGGAGGAAAAGTTCTATCGGCCCCCACAGACGACCTTCTTTAAGGATGGACTGAACAGTACTGGCGTCGAGGTGAGTGGATTCGTCACCATCCGTTCATGTGGAAAAGCACTCGCCGAGTGACAGAAGATGGCTGACCGCGCGCCCGCACAGATGAAAGCCTCGACGCTGTCAGGCCAAGACTGCACCGGCGTCAACGACGGTAGCAAGAGCAGCGTGCTGATGAACTATCTCCCCGATGCCTGGAACTGGGGAGCCGAAATCTTCTGCGAATGCGAAGTCCGCTTCATCAAGAAAGACCCGTCCGGGAAAAGCTACATCGTTTTCTTCGCATGGCACGGCAACAACGGGAACCGGTCCGAATTTGAAGATCTGTTCCACCGGGAGCTGATGTGGGTTCGCGCCAAGGAACTGTGCTTCCTCGCTGCAGGCACCCTGGGAACCACAGAGATCCTTCTCCGCAGCAAGTCCCACGGCATGAAGATGAGCCCAACCGTCGGCCACAATATGAGCGGGAACGGGGATATACTGGCCTTCGGCTACAACACCGACGAGACCGCCAATGCGATCGGCCGGCAAAGTCCGCCCAAAGATGACCTTCTCCGGCCCGTTGGCCCGACCATCACCGGGGTCATAGATATGCGAGACGAGGAGGACGTTCTGGACGGATTCGTGCTCGAAGAGGGGGCCGTGCCACAGGCGCTTGGAGGTGTCCTGCAGCTCCTGATGGACGCTACCCCAGGAAAGGAATATCCCGTAAAGCGCACCAGCCAGCAGCGCATCCGCAAGTTTCTGGCGCGTGCATCGAACTTTGCATTCGGACCATGGCACCCAGGCACTTCGCTCAACCGAACCCAGGTCTACCTGATCATGAGCCACGACTCGAATTCAGCGACCCTGACCCTCGAGAAGGATAAAACATACCTCCGCTTCGAAGGCGTCGGCCGAAGCCAGCATGTCAAGCAGCTCAACAACTTCATGGCCAAGGCAACCCATGCCATCGGCGGCGCCTTGGTCAACTCGCCGTTCTTCACGTGGGGACAGGAGCAGATCACGGTTCACCCGATCGGCGGCGCCAACTTGAGCTTCAGCGGAACGGGCGAGGACGGTGTCACGAACCACATCGGCGAGGTGTTTACCGGAAACGGGACCGAGGTACACGACGGTCTCTTCTGCGTCGACGGATCGGTGGTTCCCTGCGCCCTCGGAGTAAACCCATTCGCCACCATCACCGCTCTGGCCGAGAGGTCACTTGACCTCCTGACGAAGCAGCGCGGGCTGACAATCGATCTGGAGACGAAGAATGGAAAGCTCGATCTGATAAATGGGAAGCCTAGAGTGAGCTGGCCGTTGATGGAGGATATGCAATTGGCCTACAAATCGATCCAGGATGCGGCCGGGAAGAGCGGCGTCAGGTTCGCGGAGGTCATGGACGGTCATGTGTATCTGGGCGACGATATCGACAGCTTTGAAATCGCGGAGGGAGTAGCGCAGGGCAATGACAGCACAGCGAGATTCCTCTTGAGCGTGGACACCTACAGCACTGAAAACCGTAAGTTTGCCGACTATTTGCAAAAGAGGAACACACTAATCGGATACAATAAATAGTCGTCAATCGTGCGGACCATGCCTCTATGATAACCGGTACCTTCACCTGCAGCTCTCTCAGCAAGGACCCATTCTTGGTTCTCCGAGGCGGAGTCCAGTTCTTCTCGCCGGACGAACGGGATCCCGACACCAGAAACTTGGCGTACAAGTTCGATCTTCTCGGGACCGATGGGCAAAAACTGCACTTCGATGGATACAAGGTCATCGACTCGGCGATGGCCTTTTCCGTCTCCAACACATGGAAGGCGACAACCACCCTCTATGTCACCATCACTCGGCCCGATAAGTCCAGGGTTGCCCGAGGGATCCTTCACATCAAGGGGAGCAACTTCGTTCGGGAGATGAAGGGATTCGGCCCGAGTGGCGCACCAGGGATGCTGAAACGGCTCACCAGCATGAATCGCTTCCTGCTCAACTTCACCCTTCAAACGAGCAAGTCCTTCTTCTTTTCCTTCCAGAGCCTGAGCAACGGCGAGGTAGCCATCAAGAGCAACTCCAAGGTCCAGCCGTCAAAGGTGGTGACGTTGACCGCGGAAGACGGCGTGCAGACAACTATGCATTGCTGGAGCCCTCGGCTATCCAACTCCAACCTGCCGCCTCTCTTGTTTGTTCCCGGAGCATCCGTGGACCACCAAATCTTTGCCCTTCCGACCGTCGATACAAACGCCGTAGAGTTCTTCCTCGAGAAGGGGTTCAACGTGTACATCGTGACGCACAGGATTGGGAGGACCGAGATTGCGAAGAAGGGGTACACGATATACGACGCCCGATTGGATGTCAAAGCAGCGATGAAGTATGTGCGGGACGATTCGCGGCAGCCGCAGATGTACTGTGTGGCTCATTGCGCTGGATCGGTCGCCCTCTCGATGGGGTTGCTCGATAGCACGATTCCGGCGAACTGGATCAAGGGGTTAACAGCATCGCAAGGTAAGAGAAAACATGTCCACGACAGTCGGCAGTGCGTCTCGAAGACACTAGGTAGCTGGCCGGGTCTATTCAGTCATGCCGGTGTTCCGTGCAAACGGCTCTCACTGTCCATCTGTCCAGATCGCGCTGGCCGGTGACCCCATGTCCTCGATAGACCTTGACCCGCCGATGTAAGCGCATGGAGTTCGAGATCCGCAGGGTGGTCTGAAAGCCTCCATTGACTATTTTTCGATGCCATGGTTTTCAGATGCACGGCCGTCTCGCGCTTTTTCCGAGCGGTTCGCGACAGTTGTCGTCCGTTACGGGATATGATCTGCCGGGCGGTGATCGTCCTTCATGCGTTACGTTGACAGGCGGCCAAGCAAGAGACTATCGTGACGTAGTTAGCGGCCGGGGGAGGGGGGGATGGTTTGGAGTCTTGAGAAACTAACAGACAGCTAACTATCGTGGCTTAGTATTCTTCAATCCGCTTTTCGCCAATGTCAACATGCTCAAAGCCAGTTCGCCCGTACCGCTATCGAATGTGTACGAAAAGTTCGCAGGAGACTGGTTCGACTGCGTATCATCTCCGAACGATGGCGTCTTCCAACGGTTGACCGACCAACTTCTGAGGCTCTACCCCGTGGGAAGCCGGGAAGAGATGTGTAGCTCGAGGACATGTCACCGCAGTGAGCTCGTGTTCGGAAGGTTCGTTCGTCTCCTACTCGACTTCCTATTCGACTCCCCCCCACCGCTCTCTCCTGTTGCTTCACCATTAGAAAAACGAGCGATATATCTAACCTGAGGATAGGCTTTGGACCCACAAGCGGTTGAATAAGGCCACGCACGATAGCCTGCACACCCTTCTGGGTGGAATCTCGATGAATTGCCTGGAGAAGTTGATGCATGCAGGCACTAGCGGTGCAGTCTTTGATAACGAGGGGATTTCACTCATCAGCGAATCGAATCTTGGCCGGCTGGAGGGTATTCCAATACTGTTCATCCACGGAGGGAAGAACGCAGTGTTCTCACCCGAGAGCACCACACGGTCGTTTGAGACGCTCCAGGACCTCTTCTCGAAGCGAGACTATGAGCGTGTAGTGTTGTAAGCGAGCCATGCTTCTCCCCTTCCACACTAAAAAATTGGAACGGAAACTCACGATAGTTTCCTTGCGTACGTACAGCCCGGAATACGGCCATCTCGATTGTTGGATGGGTGAAGATGCCAACGAAGATGTATATGTCCGAGTCCACGAGCACATTGAGGACCTGATGGAGGCATCAAATGCACGAAACCCCCTTTCCGAGACGGCTGCACGGATTTCAGGTCCGGTGTAGGGGAATACGTGGCGCCTGTGGTGCTATGGAATGGAATGGGTCGCAGGCCCGCAAGGTGGATGCAGAACCGCTACAACCGACCGTCTTTGTTGTCGCTGAGCCGACGTCTAGTGAGTGGGAGGGGGGGATGAGGAGGGGATGGTAATGTTGTGGTTGGACTCTGAAAACTGCCGGCTGATGCCGCCGCATCAGCTGGTGCCCCCCGCTCGTATTAATTTTTTTCTTCTGCTTGAGCTTGTGTGGAAATGGGCTGGCTGTAATATGTGGAGGGGATAGCGAGCGAATTACCATAGTGTCCGCTCCTCCTTCTGCTCTAGTAATGAATTCTTTTTCTCAACCGTCAACCATCAAACCTCAACCCATCGTTCGTAATGTTGCTCGCGGTCCGCAATGAACATGAAGATAAGTCCTTCTCTGAAGTGTCCAAAGGGTATGGTCAAATGTTACGATGTTGAAAGGGGAGGGCGGGGGGTAGGGATGGCCGCCCGGGGGATTCCTTTCCGAGATAAAACCCAGAGAGAAGGTCGGCCGTGGCGAGCTCTTTACGCCTCGAAGGGATGTATTTGTCCACAGGGCAGCGACAGGGCAGCCTCTACCTGGCAACGATGACGTTTGAGGCAAGCACGGCGTGCCCAAAGCGGGTCATCCAGTGTAAATCGTTGATGTGTACGCTGGAGGATGCAATGTCTATAGGCGGGTATGTAGAACACGCCCCATGCGTCCGTCTCTGTGGAATCTTGGCCACAAGAGAGGAATGCCCAATCACCCCCTCCCAGCGTCCCCTTCGCAACTATCAGAACAGTCCATCTGAATCGGCCCCAATTTTCTTGATGCCTGTCTTGCACTGGGAAAAGGAGAAGAGATTGCCGATCAAGGTGGTATTAGGGCGATCTAGAGCTGAGGTTTGCTGCAGCACTTGCATATCTGTGTCTCTTGTGCGTTTGCTTTAGGCACGGCGGTGAGCAAGCAGAAGATTCGGGTGGGTAGAACGAGCACTGCAGTTTGCTGAGGAGTGTGGACGGCCGGCTCCAGCGATTAGCGCTGGAGGGTGGGTGGGGATCGTGTGTCCCATGACACGAAGGAAGGTGAGAGGAGACGTATGATGAAAGGGCTCTTACGAGTTGCGCTCCTTCCGAGCGTTGATAGATGTCGCTATCGCGATGGGCCTTCGCCACATTGCGATGGTTGTCGGTCGGTTGTTGGGGGGGCGTGTGTGGCGGTGGGGGTGGGCCGGCTAGCAGCCTCTCCGTCGTAGGGGTTGTCGGACAGCCTTTGCCTAAGGAGGCGCTCGTTGAGGGAAATTCCCTCTCCAGACCGTGCTCCCCAAGCAGATCTGCAGCGCAACTCTCCGACTAGATTACTGGAAAACTGTTCGGCGTGTGCAGACGGGCGGTTTGGTGGGGATCATCTGGTCTCACTCGGCGAGGATCCTTGCACGGAGGACGGGATCAAGGTCCGCGTAAGAACGGTTGGGCAGCTGTGGCAAACCGAAGAGCTACTATAGTAGTGAGTGTGTGAGGAGAGATTTGACAAATGCGAATGAGAGATCGAATTCGCCTCTGAACGGTTCCGCCGAATGCCGGCAGTTTAGTGGGACGGCGACAGCAAGCGATGGCAGATTATTGTGTGCTCCACCAAACCTCGCATCCGTCCATATGATGTTCTTTGGGGTGCGGAGGGCCGGGTTGCCTGGCACAGCCACACATGGAAAGGGCTGGCCGGCGGTTTGGGGGGAGAAAACTGGGAAGCGGGAAAGCCTGGAGGGTGGGCGCCGTGGGCAGGGAACGAAGGGTGTCGATCGATAGGGCTATCGAAAATAAACTTTGCCATCGGAGGGGAGATGCGGAAGGACGATTCGCTGGATACGGCAGAGTCGATATTTCGGAAATGCCATGTTTCCCAGGTTTCGGGGCCATTCCTGGCAGTCAACGGTGCGTCGTCATGGTCGAGAATAGCCGTTTCGGTACCGAGGACTGCCCGATGCGGTTAGCGCAGGACGTGCGGATGCAAGCCGCGACATTTCCGTTCAACAAAATGTCGAGCTCAGGTACCATGGCAGCGAGCCCAGCCCAGCCAGCCCCGCCCAGCCCCGCCCAGCCCCGTCCAGCCAGCCCGGCCAGCCCGGCCAGCACGATCGGGGCGGAACGAAGAACGAAAAAACCGCCACACGGTCTCGATGGCCAAACCTGTAGCCGAGGCCCAATCTAGACATGTCGATAGCACATGTGGCTAAGTGAGCAAGTACATGGTTATCGCACGTTATCGCCGCCGCAAAAAACGGCAACCTGGGTTTCGGGAAGGAAAGGGTCGGTCAGCCCCGGAGCTTGCTGGGTAGGGCGGTGTGTGTTGCACCGCCACCGTCTCGGATCCCTGTACATTGTGTGGCAGATCCCCACACAAATCCAGCCCGCCGCGCCGACCGTCTGCTCAGACTCCGACGGCGGCAGAACCCGCTTGACTGCATTATTCTCCCCCCATTCCGCCCCAACGCGCCGGCCGGAACAACACCCAGTCAAGATGACCGTTTGATGCGACGTCGACGCCACGCCACGCAGAACACGTACGTACGTACACGCTCCCTGATTGATCGTCGGCCACGGCGCTCTCTGTCGGTGAGAGCAGCGTAAGTAGGAAGCAGGTAGGCAGGTTGTAGGGCCCGCAGCGGGGCGGCGTTGGGGCCGGAAAATGGCTCACAGCGTGGTTGACAATTCAAATTATTTTTTGGCAGCAGTCGGCGTCTCGTGGGAGCCATTAGTAGGGAGGCACGGTACGCACCAAAGGCTCGGTGACCTGGGTCCGCGTCCTCCGTCTGAACCGCCAGTCCGGTTTTCGTGCAGTTTGCGGAAAGGGCCACCATGCCATGCAGTTTCAGGCGACTGGACCCGTTGGCATTGGTGCTGCTGCTACGGGTGGCCGGGCGTGCAGGCTGCTGCACAATGATTCAAACAGTGCCCGTTGTAGCACCAGCACTCCGATCCTTCTTTTCCAGCCGCGAAAAATCGAGTGGGTTCTAGAGAAGCCTGGCGGTCGACCGCTCGGGTTCCTTAGACCCCGGCTAAAGTGGCGAATAAAGAATTCGGCCCTGGCACGGACGTTACATCCAACCAATCAGACGCGTCCGTGGAGACGGTCCGCTAGTGTGGCTGGGGAACTGCTGGGGCCCCAACTGCAGGTCGCACCCTGTGATCGTGGGGAAAATGCCGTCCTCTCGAGGTCCTAAAACATCTGCAGCTGCTTTTATCAAGCCCTAGGACCCTTATCGAATCACACTGTCAACGTCATATGGCTCGTCGCTCCCAAGACCATAAACACTCTCTCACCTGCTCCCGTCCTCCTTCCCCTCTACGCACACTCTCTTGCCTCCCACCACCTTCCACCCCCCCCTTCCATTGCCGTCATCATTCAATCACCCACCATCGATTGCGGCAGATCTTTCGGCATCTACCCATTCTGGGTTTCGGAAAGTCCCTCCCCCGGGCCGATCAGCAGAGCCGATTGCCGACGCGTGGAAGTCTGTTCCTCCTCCCCCCCGCCCCCTTCCGTCTAGTCGGTCGCAAGTCCACGGACCACGCCTGTCACGCTCACTGCAAGCGATTCCCTCCCCCCCGCCACGCATTCCAGATCATACCGGAACGCCGAAGTAACCTCCCCACGGCCGTGATGGATGATGGCTTCGAGATCAATGCCCCGGACGGCGCGTACCAGCCGGAAGCTTCGCGGACCCCGGATGACCTGTTGCAATACCAGCAGCACCAGCAGCAGCACCAACTTCAGCAACATCAGCGGCAGCACCAACCACACGATCCGGACGCCCTGGACGGAGGAGCTGGCACAACATTCAAGCACCCGACCCGGCAAGTGCGAAGGGCTCGACACAGCAAGGAGGAGCGTTCGGAGCGCAAAGACCGTTACGATCGGATTGAAGTTCTGGCCCGTGAATTGAGCATGGAGCTGAGCTTGGAAATGTCTAGGCGCAAGCAAATGTGGGATGTGGAAGGCGATCGCGAAGAGGAGGAGTTTTGGGAGAGCCGGAAGCAAGAAGTGTACCATGAGTTGGACCGGCTGGCCAGCGAGATTCAGAGGGCATTTCGAGACCGGAGGAAGGAGGAGGTGTTGGAGATCTGGAGCAAGGAGCAGGAGGAGCGGAGGGTGATAACCAGCGCGGGAACCAGACCCGAGCGCGGACGACGGAACCCGAGGCGGGAAGAAGGCTGATCACGTTGAGTGTGGGCGGTTGGTTGGGTCGCGAACGGTAGGAGGCCGGAATTGCATCGGACCCGCATGGAGTTTGGTTGGCGTTATATTGTCAAAACGGTGTTCTTCTGGAATTGGTATTAGCATTTTTCACAGGCGCAGACCTTTAGAGGGTGCTTTTTCTTACGGCTCGTGAGGGGGGTTATTATGGTTTTCATCTTTTGGGTTATCTAGTGTCGCGCCCTATTGGGTTAATTCCGTATGGAATTTCCTTTGTCATGCTATCCCCATCCCCACCGGATATAGCAATGCCGAAATTGAAACCGGTGACCATAAAACCGCGCAGACTGTTGAAGGTACGTACGTGAGTTGACAATTACAGAAGTCCATCCAGTGGTGTCCAGCGGTCATGTTCAGGGGAAGGGGGTGTTCGTTCCAATGGCCATGGTCGGGGTGTATATGTGGCAGGGTGTGAAGCATTCGGAGTAGACAATGACAAAGCACTCGCCGAGATTCGGAAGCCGTTCACGGACCGGCCGACGCCCTGATGATCTTGAGTCAGAAAGGGTGATACATCGTGGACGCGGGGTGCTTAGGTAACCGTCGCCATGAGAAGGTTTCGAAAGATGGTTTACATACCGTCGACAGATCATACCCAATCAATCGTTATTTGATCCCGACACTCCAGATCGAGCCCCCCCGTGATCAGGGATATCGAAAGATCGTACGATGTGGCTGCATTGTACTCGAAAGTAAGCCACAACGCATGCGATCCCTCAACAGCCTGCGTCCTCGTCCCAAAAATCGTCTTTCCTCCCATCCTCCTCATCGCAACAGCAGATTCCCATCGCGCTGCAGCCCCTCAGAAAGAATCGACACCGAACGTTTTTCGCCTCTCGATTGCACGCGACGGTTGGAGTAGGTCCGGTTAAGATGTCAGAGGAACACGCGTTGAGCCTGCAAGAGCTGCTCCCGAGTATGTAAGACATGCGCTTCCCCCCACCCCCCAGTCGGCTCCCAAGCGGAACGAAACATCTCATCTGAAAGAGCTAACCGATCAATCGCCAGGGGGAACTTAATCTTCGACAAGACGCCACGATCGGAGATTTCCTTCGGATGCTCGCAGCGGGAATGCCGGCAAAAGTCTGCACCCTTAATTGTAATTCCTGTTGAAGCGGCGTGTGGCTGTGACGTCAGTCCGAAACCGGTTTGATTGGACTGACAGGCGTGAGGACGGCGTTAGTCAGCACGGAGGTGGGGGGAAGTCCTGTTGTCTCCTCTTTCCGCGTTGACTAGCCCGTCCGACGATCGATATCGGCTCGGCCGAGGGGGGGCAGTCGTGGAGGGGGCGGGGGAGAGTGGGGGGAGTAGTTGCCGCTGGCGTCCGCTGCTACAGGCAGCACATCCGTATCTGGCACGACGCCGCAAACTCGGCCATCCTGATGGGATCTTATACCTTTGCATTTAGGCAACATCGCGCGCTGATTGGGCGCAAAGTAGTCGAATCGTGCAGAGGAATACCGGATTTGCGAGCTGGGGATGCAGGGAGCTTGCGCTGGGAAATTTTGTGGTGATCGAACTCTGGTGGAAAATCGAAGGTTCGCGTTTCAGGTACTCGACTATTCTTCCCCCCTTCCCCTCCCCCGGCGTGGTGCTGCCATCTGGTATTGAAGGGGACGATCAGAAACCGTAAGCTGTGCGGAATCCAGTCTTCTCGAGTTGCTTTCTGATTCCAGTATTTTAGGTGGTATGTACACTCCAGGGAGGTCTTTCGTTGCAGGGCGCTCGATCCCCCGAGGCAACAACCCGTGCGAAATTCGCTATGTGATCATCCTGCTGGGCATTCCGGGGCGGCCCGCCGTGGTCGTGGTCGCGGTCGTGGTCGAGCGAGTCTGCCGTCGTGGAGACACTTGGCGGCGACGACGGCGGGGTGCTGGTACATATGTACCATCGTGACAATCGACCGAGGCCCAAGGAGTGATCTCGGATGACAACCACAGTTGGGGGCAGTCCCATCTGGCGGTTTCGTGGCCGATCGTCTGCGGTGCGAGCTCGGGTCGGCAGCTGCCGGTGCTAGTCCCCCTACCTGGTCGGTCGGAACAGAGACGAGCAAGTGAACGGACGCTTCACGGTCAAGAATTCAAAGCCTCGAGCACACAGTCGGCCGGTGAGTGCCGGAACTGAGTTAAAGTATTCCGGCGTACTGTGTCCCTGCGTGATACAGCCAGCTGCAGGTCGACCGACGAAACTTGTCATGTATAATGACCGCATAACGGATTGCACGTCCGAGCCTCGCGAGGGTTTGGGCAGTCATGAAGCGTCACTCGCCACGGTTTTGATTCGCCCACGGTCAAAAATGTCTGCAGTGAGCCGCAGCTTGGCTGCAAACTTGGTTGAGATGCGGAAAGTTCCTCTTGCAGATCTTTTCCGAGATCAGCATCGTGTCAATGCGCTTGTTGGGAGTGTTACCGAACTTACCTTCGAAAAAAAGCCACCCCCCAAAATACCGGAACGTGATCCACTCAACCGAAAAGTGGCTTAGCGCATAGGAACCGCCGATCGGACACTGCTGACGTGTGGAAAAGATGTGCACTCTTGACTTCCGAGTCGGGCCGTAGTGCACGTCCGTGGATGTGGGACGTCCGGCATGGGGGGTGGGGGGGGGGGGGTGCTGTGGCGCTTGTTTCGGGATGTTCGATGTGTTCCGTCGTATGGAACCCATTGAGGCTCGGTGGGGACTGCACTGTATTTGTAGAGAGGATGATTTGCGGCTTTGAATTCGCCGGGCAGTGGGTGATACTGCGGAGGAGGACATACCGCGGCAAACGGGACATCGCCAATGCACATACAGAGCACTGTGGCCAGTTATGGCGCGGCAATCATGGATGGTGGCTCCGGGGGGAGGGTGGGATATGTGGGGCCCAGATTCAATGAGTCGCAGAACCAGTGGCGACAATTCCAGTATGTAGCAATGGTGGTGGCGACTGTCATACCTAATAGGGGTTGGCTCTGGCGCCAAAAAAATGTTTGGCACCACCAGGTAGAGCAGAGCAGGTATGAGTACAACAGACACGTTGCGCACTGCTCAGCCCTCTGAGAACGATTGGAAGCTAGATACCGGTATCACCCTCGCTCGCATTTGCGTCCAGAAACCAAGCACGTATCAATCAATCTACGGAAGCAAGTATTCTCTTCGAATACTCGTGTCTTGCTTGCTTTCAACTCTCGCGTCTTTCACGCAGAGAGACAGAGTCCCGGGCGCCACTACCCGAGACTGTCTCATACGCACGTGATCTCACAGATCAAGATCGCTTCTTGGTCATATTTCTCAACCACAAAGCCCAGCGGAATATGTATTTATCTATTCGACGGTTCGGCGGACGACAACATACACGATTGGGATACCGCTTGTACTTGGTAGGCAGGATTCAGCTAGTAACCGGGACAAACTTCCAAGTACCTCTCCCAGTGGCAGACCCTCCCCGATCCCCCCGTAGGTGCGGTCATTTAGCTGCTGAGAATTCGCTCCACTGAAGCAACTTTGCTCTTTGCCGTTTCATGCTTGTCCGTCCTTTATCCCACAAATGCTTTGTCAGCCAATGCCCTCCCCTCCCCGGCAGATAACGACTCGAATACCAACCTTGAGCCAACCCTGATGTCCGTATGAACTCTCACGATGCCTTGGTCGTGCAGCATCCCGTGAGCTTGCCCGATAACCTTGAATACCTCCTCCCAAGAGCCCTCTGCGTGCGTCGATCAGCGCTCGCCCACTAAGCATCTCCAGTCTCAATTCCTGGGTTCACGCCCGCCGCCACTCACCCACAGTTGTACCGTTAGCATGCATGGAGTACTGCAGTCCGCTCTCTTTGAGAAGGGTCTGGACCTGCGCGATATAGGGGCTCACAGAGGCGCTGTTGATACCCATCTGTCGGCGGGGAAGGGGGGAGATTCGGATTAGAAGGCGGCACCGACAACGTGAGTGATGGCCCGACATCCACCTACCGGGATCAGACAGAAGTCCGCGCAGCACTGTGAGGGCGTCTTTGTGGAGGTCGTGGACATCGTGGTGGATGGATGGGTGTGTGGGGGTGTAGTGTGGTTTGGTTGAATCCGAAACGTTCGTGCGGGGTCGGTAGTGAGACCATGACCGATGCCAAGACCAGGGGTCGCGGCCACTCTATTCCGAGTCTGTGCTCGCGAAGACGTCTCAGGTTTGACGGGCTCGGCCAGCGTCCAGGATCGCTCATAGGCGATGATTCGGGCATGCGGACGGGGGCGACCATGGGACTCGACATTCATCTGTCAAGCACGAAAAAATCCACAGTGGAATGATGTCCATTCATAGCATAAAGCGTCCGGGAGAAAAGTGAATCGGGGGCGGATGTTGGCCGACGATCGGAGAGGATTTGATAATAGCCATGAGAGGCCTAATCTACCTGCGTACCGCGGCCGGCAGCATGGTCAATCTTCGGGAAAAAATGGTGCATTGACGGTTTTTTTGGTTTCATCTCTCTGGATTCCAAATCGGCCCAGTCTTGACAGTGCGGGGCGCGTGCATTGACAGTTTTGTTATTTGGAATGGAAGGGCTTTGTTACTCGACTCGTTGCAACGTTTTGAATACACACAAAAACAAAAAAAGTCTACGGACGCGAGATACCTAGGGCTTGCGCTTTTGGGCTCGACCCTGAAAAACTGTCCGAGAGTTGGTTCGATTAAATTAGGTATCCAGGACCAGCAGCTATCTGGCGACAAAGTGATCGACATGTTTTGCTTTTCGACCATGACCGGGGCATCGGCCAGTCGAAGTATACTAAGGGTTCCGAATTCCCGCCCGCTGCTTGTGAGCTGGCACAATGGATTCCGACCCGGCGGCCTTTCCAGTGTCGGTTTCCGCGCCTTTTTACGCCTCTCCGATGGGTCATAGTTTATGCACACCACGGGAGTGTATCGGTGAAACTGCTGCCAGCCTACTCGCTATGTTGCTTTCCTAGTCCCGGGCACTTAATGGCAGCCGTCCGGGGTGTTTTCGGATACCATGGCAAGCATCGGTGTCATCGCCGGTGTTTCAGCAGACTCTTCCGGTTTGTGGGGAATCCGACAATCCTTCCTGACCAGGACCATCATGTACCAGCTTGGTTGTAGACCATCCTTCCGGGAGAGGCGCCGATTAAACGTCATATGTACGGCACTCCGACTTATTCGTCGAAACCCTCGAGTCATACCCTGAATACGCAAGTTCCGTCTCTTGATATATCTCCATCTCTCGATAGGGGAGCCCGGATTTCCCAGAGCAGTCGACTCGGGCAGCGAAATGGAGAGAGTGACCGTGAATAAGACGTAAAGAAGAAGCCCGATCGTTGTCCGGTGTCTGTGCATCCATCACAACTATTCCGAACATCACAGGACAGAACAGACAATGAACATATATTGCGGGACAGCCAAGAGCTATACACATGGAAAGTGTGTACTAGTACAACCTGGAGTACAACTTGCTATGGTTCCATGCTTCCGATCGTGCAGCTCCGAGATCGATACGCGATATGGACTACACGCCACACGCGCCTAGGTATCGGCTTTGCACGGCCTACAACCTTCTCCTCCTACAATCTCACTACCTTACCATTAATTATTGTCATTTGTAGGCCAAACTGCTACTTCGACTTCGCCGTCGGCTCCACTAGTTGTAAGGGGAAAACTGCACCGGCCATCTCAGACCTCGACTCCTCGAATAGAGATATCGTGGATTTCAAGGTGAAACAGCAATTCGTCACTTGTACATAGCTACGGAGATGCAGGGAATGGGCTGTCCCCCGTGCCCTTCTCAAAGACTCCTCGGGCCTCTACATTACGTTTCTACTTTATGATGCAAAGCGGTGAGACTTTTGGGTCCTCCTCTGTGACTTACTATGTGCAGCTACCAAGATGAATTACTCCTCATATTCTCCCGCCCCACCCCGCTCCGCTCAAGCCGGTGATGAAATCCGAAAATCCGCCGAAGTGGGGGCGTATGCATATATCGGGCGGCATTAAGGTTGTATAAACATGTGCATAGATGAAAGATATCCACCCGCTGTGATTTTATTTGACCCGGAGTCGATGCACACCTATCAAATGGCCAAACTAGACGCGACGGCCATTGCCGCGGTCCCTGGAGTGCATTAGTTGGGTCGACACGCACCTATGTATATAGTGCTGGGATTGAGTGCACTCCCTGTCGACGATCTGGTCCCCGAAGACTGCGGGTGACTGGGGACACCGCCGCAGCCGATTCGGCAGGGGTTCTCCCACTGGGCTTCACCATCTCGCATCGTCCCACATATGTACATACGCACCACGAGACATTCTGCACCGTTTCCAGGACGGATACATTGATATCGAGAGGCTCACGCGCACGGATATTATAGCGTGGGGATGCGCTTTCGCTGGTGGGCTTGCATGTCGTCTCGCGGCCGGATGCCTGTTTACGCTCGTGCGTGGCACCGTCGATATACTGGATTCATCAATCTCCAACTGGGGACCCAAAACTCCAAGAGTATAAACGTAGAGTACTCGAGGGTTGATGAGCATCGATCTTTAGAACCGAGCGAGGGCGTAATTTTACGACCCATCGATCGCATGTAGGCATATTGTTCTGAATGGGCCAGTTATAGTATAACCTATTCCTCTGTCGCAGTCACTGGAGATCAACCATCCTGCTGTGCGGTATCTTGAGCACTAGACACAAATTCTCACCATGGTCTCTCTTTCATTCCTCTCTTTAGGCCTGACACTCCTTTGCGCCTTTGCCTCCGGCCATCCTGCCCACCTACCAACCCGCATTGATATCGCCAAACGTGAATCACCACTCAGAGTTACACTCTCTCCGACTGTAAACAATGGCGAAATTGAGGCAACACTCACGAATTCTGGATCTGAGAATGTGTCGCTCCTTAAGCTCGGCTCAATCTTCGCGGATTCGCCTATTCGGAAGGTTTCTACCGAGGACGAAGATGGTGCTCTCATGTTGTGTTCACCGAAAAACTCCCATAAGCTAACGGCACGGCCACAGGAACACCGATTCCTTTTCAGGGTCTGTACTTCACCTACGACCTCAGCTCCCTCACCAGAGAAGACTACATCGATCTTCCCGCTGGTGGCGTGATACGCAATCTAATTCCGCTCTCCGCCACCTACGATCTCTCGGGCAGCTCAAGCTACCGGGTGTCCACTCCCGGAACATTCCAAACATTGGGCCTATCAGCCGGCCGTGTCGCCACCGCGGACGCCGACGAGACCACCCGCTACTCGGTGGATGCAGCAACAATGGTCGAATTCGAGAGCGAAGCGGTCACGCTCACCGTCGACATGGCTCAGGCAAAGCGCGAAGAGATGCTGTATGAGGACCTCGAGAAGCGAGTGGTTGTTTCGAGCTACAGTGGTTCGAAGCTCTCCGCTTTGACCACGGGACTTCAACGGACCAGTAAAATACTACTGCAACGACGTACGCGGAAACTGCCAGCCGCGGTAAGTAACAACGTCACCAGCGTCCGGGGGTTGGTTAACTGACCATACCGCTCGTTATATAGTCATTGCTTGGACGCTGCCATCGAGAAACATCATAGCAAATGTGAGCAAATATAACCTCACTTTGTTTACCTCGCGATGCGTGACTTACTAAACCGGTAAAGTGCGATATATTCTACAACAATATGCCTGCAGAAACCTCGACATGCCATGGACAGGACCAGGTCTGATTTCTCCACCCTCCGAGTGATATATCATGTAACGCCGCTGACCGTGAACCAGTGGACAACGGTCCTCCACGAGTTGACCCACGCTCCTGGCGTCTTCAGCCCGGGGACTGCAGATAACGCCTATGGTTATTCGGCTTCGACGGCGTTGAGCCAAACCAAGGCGGTGAACAATGCGGATACGTACGCACTGTACGTGCAGGCGATCTACCAGAATTGTTAAGCGATGGGCTGGAGGTGGAGGATCCTGGCGGTACTGGTGACTCCACATCTGCTCTTTGTATATACATGTATGCGTGCGGGAAGCTAAATGATATCTGTTCGAACACCTCGTGATTGTGGGACCGCGTGACGTGATCGCTTCTCCGTATTTTGGGCGAGTTTTCCTGTTTGTAAACTGGAGGTCTGGGGGGGGGGGGGGGTGTTGTATTTATATCAGGACGATGCTAGTAGCTACTGGTCAGTACTTGATCACTTGCTCGGCTCCAGCACCAAATTCACCTCATATCCTGTCACTCTTCCACTCATCCGTTCTCGCCACCCAAATGTTCAAACTCGCGCTCTTCGCCCAGGCTCGCTGCCCCGAGCTAGTCAATTGGACGATAGACGGGATTCCATAATGGTGTATTTCACCATAATCTGAATCTACTGCATGTGGTTGATGAAACGAAAAATGTCTATGATGAACGGCTTTAGGCATCACGGTCAGTTCGAGTTATAAACGAGAGATGTCGCTTGTCTTTACTCTGGTTAACGACTGTATATCAGTAGTGACAAACAAACTGCATTCAGCTACAGCCACCATCAACCTCTTCATTCCGAACCAAATTTTCTCTAGCCAATTCCCCAATGGACAATCCTGCCAACCTCCCAATGCCTTTTTACATTCAATGAACCTCCTTATCGCTGACTACCGGCAGACCTCCCCAGCTAGATACTGTGATGCCCTGAGCCCCCTGGGCTTGCCCATCCACTCCCCATCATCCACGCCGCGGATGCTTTCTGCTGTTGACTACAACCATCACCCATCATCATTTTTACAAATCCCCACATGCAAACGAAGAACTGAATAAATCTATCACAATAGGTGTCAGACGATCGCCGCCAAAGCTTTGCAAGACCAGGGAAACACATCGTCTCACCTGAACCATTCACACCAATGTTCGAGACGGCGGGATTTCGGACTTCCTTTCATCCGGCGAAAGTTGGGACCACAGGTATTCGGCGACCTCTTTTGCTTCGTGTGGAGAGGAGTTCATCGCAATCTGATAAGGTGTCCAGCCGCGTCCGTCGTTGAGACGGAGAGATGCGCCGCCTTCAACCAAAGCCTTTGCGAATGGGAGTGAACTCTCTGCGGCTATTTTGTGAAGCGCCGTAAGACCAGACCTGTCGCGTTCGTCCACAAGCCCCCGTGCTCCGTTTTCCAGGATACAAATCAGTGATTTTGCATCTGCGACTTGAAGCGCACAATGTATCGCCGTTTCATGATTATCGTTTCGTGCGCAAACGTCGGCCCCTTTTTCTATCAGGAGTTCTGCAATTGCTGTTTGCCCATATCGAACTGAATGGAGTAGCGGTGTCGTGCCCCAGTGACCGCGGTCCTCGATATCGGCCCCCATCATGAGCAGCAGCAGCACCATCAGAATCAACCTCCTCGATGCTTGCCCCGGCCTCTAGTAATAACTCGCAGACCGCCTCGCAGCCCTCATATGCAGCGAGTGCAAGCGGTGTTCGCCCTTGGAAATCAACCTTCTCGAAGTCTGCCCCTGCCCCTAGTAATAACTTGCAGATGTGCTCATAGCCCTTATAGGCAGCGAGTGCAAGCGGTGTTCGCCCTTCAGAGTCATCCTCCTCGATGTCTACCCCCACCTTGAGCAGCTGCTGTACCGACTTAACCCCCCAGACTTGCACCGCCTTGTGCATGATGCCAATGCCTCGTGACATATCGATGCTTGCCCCAGCCTCTACTAATAGCTTGCAAATGTCATCGTAGCCCTTATAGACAGCGAGTGCAAGCGGCGTTCGCCCTTCGGAATCAATCTCCTCGATGTCCACCCCCACCTTAAGCAGCTGCCGCACCAACCTAATATTCCTCTCTTCCACCGCCTTACGCATGATCCCAATGCCTCGTAACATATCGATGCTTGCCCCTGCCTCTACTAATAAATTGCATATGCCCCATTGGCGTGTGTGGTGAGCATATACCAGCGGTGTTCGTCCTTCGGAATCAACCTCCTCGCTGTCCACCCCCGCCTTAAGCAGCTGCCGCACCAATTCAATCCTCTTCTCGTGCACTGCCTTGTGTATGATTCCAATCCCTCCTAATGTATCAATGCTTGCCCCCGCCTCTAGTAATAACCTGCAGATGGCCTCGTTGCCATCGTAGGCAGCGAGTGCAAGCGGCGTTCGCCCTTCGGAATCAACCTTCTCGATGTCTGCCCCTGCCCCTGCTAATAACTCGCAGATGTGCTCGTGGCCCTCATAGATAGCGAGGGCAAGCGGCGTTCGCCCTTCGGAATCAACCTCCTCTATATCCGACCCCATCGCTAGCAAAGTTCGAACTATGTAATCATTGCCTCCATTAATTGCATTATGGATTCGACCCCGCGATGACCATTTCATTTTCAACGACCGCGAAGACTGCCGCCTGCTTGACGGCGGTGGGCTCATCTGAACGGCTTTTTGTCCCATAAATCTGATAAATGAACGGGAAGTTCGAACACCGAGATCTCGGAAATTGATAGGTCACCCAGGCTCATGTCTGAAAGCATTGACCAGCTCCCATCTTCACCTGGATTACTCATGAAGGATGACGACGATTGATGATCTGCTCTCATACCCCAGAGTTGCGCCCGCTTGTATGGTCTCGAGTCTCTCGAATCCACTGTGAACGACGGTAACAGAGACCAGATTGACCGGGTGGATCGGGTGGAACCGATGCTGAAGGATGTTTCTGTGCTCTTAATCTATGCGGTGTCGTCTGGGATCGGTCGGAAAGCGAGGTTTGCGACGCCAAATTCGCTCGTGGGATTAACGGAGGACGCATAAGTGGATCCATTTGATTGATGTGCAATGAGCCCTCGAAGCTGCACCGAGATTACGTGGTTGGAATCCAGAATCTGTGCCATGATCTCGTGCAACTTTCCGAGACTTTCAGTGGCCTCTGCAGCGGTGTGACTGAGAAATATCAGTTAGCCATGCTTGTGGCGTCAATGAAAATACCGACTTACCACTGAATTATACCCAGCATCAAATTCAAACTCAGCTTGTGCCGCTGAAGGTCCTCGATGACTTCGGTGACCTGCGCCTCTTTCCACGCCGCCCATTTGACCCGCTCACACATGAGTCCCGCTTTACCGGCTGGCACACTCGGATCGACAATCCCCACCACCTCGCTCAAGTACTTATCCAGACTGGAACAGACCAAGACACCTCCGCTCAAGGTTGCGATAAGATGATGGACGGATATCATTGTTAATCTGTTCTGTTGCCGGCTCTTGCTTTGACCGATAACAAAGAGTTGAACTTCACAGAAGATGACGTTCATGTCTTGCATCTCGTCTATGACACAACTAATGGACTCTGGCGCACCCTTCGCTTTCGCTCCGCAGTCGTAGACACCTTTGAGCATACTGATGATCTTTGCCGAAATGCCGATAAGCCCGGCGATCGAGGCGACGACTGACAAAGGGTCCGACATTGTTCTTTCGGCGACGAATGTAACCGATTCGGATTCGGCAGCGGCGACTGGACGAGGGTAGATTTGGGTCGTGGGATCTTGTTATGTTTGCGAACACGGCCAGTTCGATGTAGATGGCACACTATTGGCGGCTAGTTTGCTGGGCGGGCTTCGTTCTTCCGAAGTGCGATCGATTCACGTCTTCGAAGTCGCCTGAGATGACGGCGTAGCAGGCGGAGATAGTAATAATTGTGTCGCGAGTCGTTGGGAAGTTCTGGTGGTAGCTGTGGGTTCAGGTGAAGGGTATTGAGGAAGAGTTGGCCACGTTCAGAGCCCCGCTCTCAGCGGTGGCGCGGCGAAACACATTCGACACTGCCTGCAGCCAATCATGCATGGTAGCTGCATGGCCCGCAGGACAGTAAGCAAGCTTCCAGGTTCCTGAAAGGGCGACGGCGAAGTGTTACGCTTCTAGAGAAGCAATCTTGGAGCATGACCAATGTTACCATATTTTTTTTTAGATGGCCAATCGCACGCATCATAGGTTCGTCAAGAGATAGCCATTCGCCCTGCAGGCGTTGGTAACGGAGGATCAAGAGTCTGAGCTGGAGGAATTCAGTTATGTTTTTGATTGCAACCAAGGGAAGATGGTATAGCCAATGGTTGTTTTTGTATGTACTTTGGGTGAAGGCTTCAAGTCGTATGTGCAAGCATGGTGGGGTGGAACGGCTTCAAGTGGTTGCGAATCACTAATCATCACTCGCTGATCCTCGTTCTTGCTGGCTTTATTTCCGCGAGCTTTATGTTTTGGTCATCTCGTTTTTATTCTTTCTTTCTGTCTTTCCTTCTATGCGCGGATGGGCCGGGCTGAGAGCAATAGGGAACCCACATCGAGCTTGCGGCCAGCGGCCGGAGACAGTAGGGTAGAACTGGATGTGTATACAACCATGATCTGATAAGGTCGAATGCCATGATGATAAAATAAAACAAAAAAAACACCAAAAGAGTCTACGATCAGACGCCTTTACTCAAGCTCCATTGGTATACCTCAGGGCTAATTCGGACGCACTTTCTTACGCCTCCGTTTCCGTAGCTGAATCCACGCCCGGTACACAGATAAATTCGAGCGCACCCAACACATGAGCGGACAAAGAACGAAGTGGGACCTACTAGAAGGATCTCACACATGTCTCTATAGAGTACCGTCTCCATGACGAAATAGGATAGTGGTTGCTATCCTACCGAAGCCCATGTCAATTGCAATAGCACCGAATATTGTGAAGTTACTTCCACTTTGATACTGTGATTCCTGAGGTTCTCGGGCTGAACGGTGCACATTGACCGATATGATTCCATCCTGATGCCTACCTTATATTACTGGTCCATTGCCGTTCCTGTCGCCCAAGTGCTGACCCATACCATTCAAACTCAGTTCCCGAGTCTACCATGTCCATCTTTTCCTCAAGCGCCGAGGTGGTAATGTTCCACGTTCACCACAGCATGACAGCCTTGAGCTCCTTAGCGTTCGGACGGTGTGCATTGCATGCCCCATCCATGATATAAAACACCGATTCGCGATCTCCCCGCACCACGGGCGAAGTGTTGCGAGCTACGTAGAGTAACTTCACCTCCCCCGGTGGCGCATATATCATACCTTAAACTCCCCTGCGTGATAGGTGGCGGTACACATCGTCACGACCGCCAATAAACTCTCCTCCGCGAACCGTGTCCAGAATCCACTTCATGATGACGTCTCCTCAACCCGACGAGAGCAAAACCAAACCTTCCTGCCCTGCACGTACATACTCTCATTGCCACCTCTCCACACCTCACCTCCCCACCTCCCTACCTCCCCACCACCCCACCACCCACCACCACCACCACCACCACCACCAACATCCAAACCCCAATCACCATGTCATCAATCGCCGGCTCCGCTTCGCAATCCGGCAGCCTCTGGCGAGCCGCACGGAAGGATCCCGAGATCTACGGGATGGCCTTCCTCGTGCTGTCGACATTCAGTGTATTCGGGTACTATTTCGGGCGTCACAGCACTGCGCAGATGCGGATGGGCGAGGAGCGCATCAACATTGCCGAGAACACTGCGCCGTGGAGCGAGGGAGCCCCAGTCGAGAACTCGGACCGTAACAACTTCAAGTACATGTACCACCCCGGCGGCGATATCAGGAATGCCCCCAAGAAGGCCCCGAGCGCACTTAATGCCGTGATTGTCCCTGCAGTGACGTTGCCGAAGGTATGTGCTGCCGCGTGAGGGAGGGAGAAAAGGGATGCGTGCTGATGGACAACAGAGTCTCCATGAGAGGTTCAATAAGTATGGGAAGGACAACTATTAGCTGGGAACAGCTAGAGGGATTCGGACATAGGTAGATGGTTGTTTGTGAAGGAAGAGGGGATATTCTGTTCAATGGGATAAGTCAATAAGAATCATGCTCAAACAGACGGAGTAGAAGGCTGTGACAACCGCCACTTCCCACCGTGCCATAACCTACGAGGAAGGGGGCATCGTGCAGAGGTTTCGGCGTTGACCAGGTATAGGAATATCACGCATAATCACATCGAATGGTAGGTTCCAGCAGGTACAAGTCAAAAGGAATCGCATTTTACAAAGACATCCACACATCGTTACATTTGCTCTCCTCCACGAAAGCCCAGCCCAGCTCAAATCAAGATAACGCCATAATGTAATCGTAAAAAAACAACAGAAAAAGGGGATAAGAAGATGTAAACGTAATAAAAGGAAAAAAAAAGAACGAAAAGCAGATCAAAGTACGTCAAGGCCCCCAGGCCAAACGTAAAAAAACATCGTGAAAGAATAGGAGAAAAAAGGGGGATAAGAAGATGTAAATGTGATAAAGGAAGAAGAAAAAAGGACGAAAAGCAGATCAAAGTACGTCAAGGCCTCCAGGCCAAACGTAAAAAGGGGGGGTGGTAAGATGAAAATGCAATAAAAGGGGAAAAAAATGACGAAAAGCAGATCAAAGTACGTCAAGGCCCCCAGGCCAAACGTAAAAAAAAAACATCGTGAAAACAATAACAGATGCCACAAATCTATCCTAATCGTGTCAACTCCCCCTCCCCCTCCCGGCCGCCCCCCAAGCATTACATCTCCAGTTTTCCGACCACTCCTAATTCACCGCAAGTGATGATGCAAGTAAGTAATGAAAGTGAAACCCCCCAAACTGACCAACGAAAAAGAATAAGAAAAAATGTAGAGTCAAATATGTAGGTGGAGAAAACATCAAGAAAAAAACGGGAGAAAACATCGCGAAAAAAAAGTAGAAAAAAGTAAAAGAAAACAAGTAGAAAAAAAGTAGAAAAAAGTAAAAAAGAGTAACAAAACAATAGTTCCCATCCATGCAAGTAAAATCAATTCAACATCAGTCGAAGTCTTCGATTTCGAAGAAAAAAAAAGTAACACCTGGTATAGTTGAAGCTTAAGCGGCTCCGTCATCCTCGTCGTCGTCCGAACTCTCAAAGTAATTGATGGCGGTTGAGCTGCGCTGGCTCTTTCTCCTATTCGGATCCTCGTCTCTCAGACGCACGGCTTCCCTGCCCTTCGATGCACGTTTGAGGTCTTTCTCACGCTGCGCCGTGGCTTCCGCTGCCGATGGCGTGGCGACTGTGGGGAGTCCGGCGTTACCGCCCGCAGTGAAGGCGGGCATAGGAGCTGCGGCTGTGGTGGTCATGGTCGAGTCGCCGCTTCCACTCACCTGGAAGAAACTAAGCAGGGTTCGCTGCTGCAAAGGCTGCATGCTCCTCTCAGCCGCAGCCTTGTCACCGGCTCCGTGAGGCTGAGGGGGGGCGGTAGTGTGAATGAAACGCAATGGCTGTATCGAACCGGAAGGTAGCGGTGTGGGTGTGATCGAGGTGGCGCTAGCTCTACGACCCTGCGATTTCGCCTTTGCCTTGACTTTGGTGGCGGTTGGGGAGAGGGGTTTCGAGACAGAACGCGTAGATGACGCGGAGCGACGACGCGTTGCACGAGCCTCCATGGTAAATTGGAATGGGATCTGGACGCGGCTCGCATTCTCGTTCGAGGGGGCCGTCAAACCAGGTGCTACCGGTGGTGCCGACGGGGCTTCTGAGGGAATTACGATCGAGGATGCCCGGGAGCGCGACTGCAAACGGGGAGGCGGAGGGTGACGAGAGGCGTCAATCGTTTGGTCTGGCGCGACCCCTGTCGGCGTGGGTGCAAGAGGCGCGGTGAATTCCATAGGAACATCTTCCATAACTTCCTCCTTCGTCACCGCTTCCGGTGGTGATGCCGCCGCAGGCATCGGAGCCGCCAGGGCATAGGGCTCTCCGTTCCGGTGCGGCTGCTCCTGCTGGGGCAGTACGCCAGCCACAGCCGTCTCGGTGGGTATCGCATTGTAATTGATAGATGAGTACCCTTCCATAGCCGTATCTGGCTCCTCCTTCACGAAACCATGTTTTCCATTCTGGCCATCCACCTGTGACCACATGCTGCCGACCGAGCCGGCATTCAAAGTAGTGGCAGTGGAGGTGACCGGAGGATTCCTCTCTGATCCTGTAGGAGAAGGGGTCGGCTGGCCGAATATGAACTTATTCTCCAGCCCCCCCGGTGACCACGATGATTCCTCCCAACCCGTCACCGACGGTGTAGCCTCCATGTCCCGTTCCATGGACATCGATCCTTCCGACGATTGGTCAACGGAGCCACCCTTCATGAACTTTCCGTTTCCTGCCCTTTTCTTGCCGGCAATGTCCTTCCAGTTATTATAGCTCTTGTCGGAGGCCGGGCCCTTCGGTGGCGGTGGTGGATGCTCGGTCTTCTGCTTCTTTTCGAACTTGCCGCCTTTGCCCCTACGAGCCTCCTGCATTGCCCGCATCCTCTCCCGCTTTCTCTTGGTTTCCTCGTCCTTCCTGCGGCGTTCATCCTCTCGTCTCTCCCGCATCCTGCGCTCTTCGTTCATGCGGAGATTTCTCTCCGCCTGTTCCTTCTCGAGAATCTTCGCCAAGTCCTCTGGCTCGACCTTCAGTGCACGCTCGAACGGTTCCAGCATGCGAAGGATCAACGTCTCCCGATTCCGCCAGCAGATGTCGCACTTCAGGTCACGCTCGGATGATGGATCGACGTGCATCAGGTCGTGGCCGCACTCGGCGAGGCGGTCGGGGTTTGTACGTAGGGTGCGCAGCGAGCGACGGCGGTTGCCGGCGGCGGTTGGGGGCTCCATTGCAGCGGCAATAGCGGGGGAGAAGTCAGCGTCGGTGACGGCGGCGACGGCGGCAGCGGCGGTGGCGGCGGTGCCAGCCAGGACGGAGTCGGGGGCCGGAGAGAGAATGACGGGCGGCGATGGTGTATTGGGGGGGATGGGTGAGAGTGGCGCTAGATGGCGATGGTTAGGGGTGTGGTGCTGGCCATGCAACGGAGCCGCGTTTTCGGTGAGGCAGCACGGGTAGCGAAGAAACGAGAGAACTGCACGACAGAAGAAGAAAAATCGTTCGGATAGAATTGCTCACAATTGCAGAGCGAGAGCTCCAAGAGCAATTTTGGGTGTAAGCTCTGGTTGTGGGTTGTGGGTTGTGGTGTTGTGGTGGAATGGGAAGAGATGGAGGTGTGTTGAAAGAAGAAGGAAGGATTGGGGGAAGTTATACCTAGTCGGCGAATTGTTCTGGTGAGAGTCATTATTTCTTCTTTCTGGCTGGTCCGCTTCCTTTTCTGACCTCCCTGTTTCCGGTCCGCTGCTCTTTTAATGTTTTAATGCTTTCTTTTTTATTTTGGCCGACTGTTGCGTCGTGTCGAGCCAGCCCGCTCGTCCTTCAACGTTGCCAGCAGGTCTCGTTCATTCGGGTCGTCACTCCGGCCCCTTTATGGCCGTGGCCGTGGCCGCCTGCTCGACCCTCATCCCGGCCACGCCCTTGTTCCACCTGCCGTTGCGTAGATCATGGCGTGCACACATATAGGGCTGCTGTGGCTGCTGTCTGTACTCGAGGGCCTTCCTTTGGCCCACAAAGCACAGCCTGATGGTGACGGCGGTCGATTAAAACACCGCCCGCATCAGGCGCGAAGAAATAAAAAAGGCCGGTTCTTTCCACCCCGCCCATGCCCCGCTCGCTCGCCCTCGTCTCCCGCTACGTCGACTGGCTCGCACCACTCCGTTTCTTCCAGCCAGTGCAACGCGAAGATGGTCGAGCTATAGCCCGACCTACGCATATAAACCAGCAGCCAAACAGAAGGCATACCTGCCTTCTTGCCTAGATGCTACCTAATGCACAGCGGCCACCCACCACGCCGAGCGCCCCCACAGATCCTCACCGCCGGGGACACTCAGCCAGCCAGCCAGCCAGCCAGCCAGCCAGCCAGCCAGCCAGTGTTGGCATGGTATGGCTACACGTTGCAGCATGGCAAGCGTCCCGTAAGACATCTACCTTTGTCTTGAGAAACCGCAGTCACCATTTTAATGATGCTCTCCCTAGGTGTAGAGAGCTCTCCGCTGTCAGTCGACAGCGGCTCTCGGCTAGCGGCCACCGACTTGTTTTGATCAAAGAGACCTCGTCCCTCCACCCCGGACGGTTTCTGGCAAAAAGCCCGCATCCGCCCGTGTGCATGCAAGCTCGACCAACCCCAAGCACCGTCGAGGCTCTTGGAGCTGGATAAAGCCACCACACATCTCCCGTTTCCCTCCCGCATCCCTATGCGATTTTGATGCCACCGTCACAGACGCTGCAGCACCAGAGCTCCTGCTCGCAGGAAGGCACGCACCCCCCGTGCCGCGAATCAAGTTCTAGTGGACGTTGATTCCCTTGCCGTCCAGCCAGCACGGGCACAACAAGAAACGAGCCATCGAACATCCATCATCATCGTCGTCTCTTTCGCTGTCCTGTCCTGTCTTGTCTGTTCTGTCTGTCCTGTCCTGTCCTGTCTGTCCTGTCCTGTCTTGTCTGTCCCGTCTGTCGTGTCCTTTCCTGTCTGTTCTGTCTGTCCTCTTCTGTCTTGTCTGTTATGTCTGTCCTGTCTTGTCTGTCCTGTCTTGTCTGTCCTGTCTTGTCTGTCCTGTCTGTCGTGTCTTGTCTGTTCTGTCTATCTTGTCTGTCCTGTCTTGTCTGTTCTGTCTGTCCTGCCCTATCTGTCCTGTCTTGTCTGTTCTGTCTGTCCTGTCCTATCTGTCCTGTCTGTCCTGTCTGTCCTGTCTGTCCTGTCTGTCCTGTCTGTCCTGTCCTGGCCGAATTCGGCGTTTGATCCGCCCGAGCAGATGAACGACTGGATCGGAGCAACACGACACAAGAACCCGGCGATCTCACCAATAGCTCTATCACGCGGCCCAGGATGTACTCCACTCCACTCCACTCCACTCTGGATCGAATGCCCCCACAACAAATTACAGCCGGCCACAAGCCCGCAATCCAGCCATCCGGCGCCAACCCTCCACCCTCCACCCACCACCACCCGACTCACGTGCAACACTTCACTTGCGAGGGCCTGTACGTGCATAAAATGTATGAAAATCCTCAATATCGTGGTGCTGGCCTCGGGCAGTGGCCGGAGGATCGGATCATTCATTTACCTGATCACCGTCCCCGTGGTGTCAATGTTTCATACCAGAGTATGCACTAGCTGCAGACACGTCCGCTTCAGTACGACGATGCCGGGAACGGAACCGGAGCTCACATCACGGTAAGTTCTTGAGTCGAGTCGAGTCCCCTTCCCCACTGCACGCAACTCCCGCTAACACCTGAAGCAGCCTTTATCCGCTGCAGGCACATTTACCGTGCAACGGCACCCGGAGAGAGGGCCGAAGACACAAAGTCGGTCGCAGATTGCTGCTTGTAACAGTAAATGAGGCCGTAGTGCTTAGTGCTCGGCGATGTTCAGAGAGGAAGCATCGTGGATTTCCACATTGCACGGTGGCCAGAACGGTGGTTCGTCGACCATGCCGGTGGTGTCGTCGGTTTCCTAGGCGATCAGATCCAATGCTCCTCCATTTGGTGGGCAGCTGAACTCTGTTCCCCATGTGTTCGTTTTGCCTTCTGTGCACCTTGCGAAATTCCTAAGGGCTCAGTGCGGCGAAGCCGATTCACCCGGAAGCGACGCATTTCCGAGAATTCCATGGCTCCCACCCCAGGCGCCGGTGCAGAGAACTTCAAATTCTGTGTCTCTTTCGACTACAGCTATGGTGACTCCGTGCACTTACCAGCTTTCGGTGCCATCCATCGTGTCGGCACGTTCTCTTGGCGAGTGTGAAGCATCGGGATCTCAGAGCGACTGGCTGGTGATTCCCCATACAGCAAAGCGGACGCCAAGGATGGGAACATAGGTACGTTGGGATGAAATGATCGAAGGATCGACGGCCTCAGCGATTGCTTCCCCTACGGTTGTGACTTTCAAGTTTCCACGAGCTTTGAAAGATTGCCCTTGGTGTCAAGCAGTCGATGACGTGGGTGTTCCCCGGTGGAGGAGTAACCGCATGCCGAAGCAGCAATTTCTGGTCTGGAGTCTTCCAACGACAGCAAATCGCTTCTCCTTCACAGGTTGGACGGAGCAGGTCATCAGACCCTTTGCAACCCCGGGCTGGTGTTGAATCACGGATGCTAACTAGCAGTCTATGCCAGAATCCTCCAATCACGGGCGTATCCAGATGTCCCCAACCGTACCGTTGGTGGACACGATGTTGGTCTCCTTGAAAGAATGCTATGTACCAAGCGAATCCAGCCGGGCTGTCACCAGCCACCGTCGGATGTTTTGCTGTACATGTGGCCAAGTGACTGCGCCACGGCTCTATTGTAGAGCCACTCCATCACCACGGCCCGGGGTGAAAGAACCGGCGTCTCTAGAGTAGAGTACAGCCAGTCGAGCTAGTCCCATTCTGTCGTGCTGACTGATCAATTTGCCAAGCCCCCTGGTCATCTATCATCGATCATCAACACACTGGCGAGACCCGAGGATGTAATGAGAACTTTTTCGAGCTCAATGGGGATGTGGTTTTCGCTCTTGGAGTCTCCTCGCCGGTTTGTACGGGTGTGTCGAGGCGCCTGTTAGCCGCAGAAGCGGGTTTAGCGCGGTAGTCAGTTGTTTAGGTATCCTCGCTTGCTCCTCTCTCGTTGTGTGAGCGATTCGCTGATTTCTCCTTCCTGGAAACATGTTCAGCAGTGAATCCATCACAGATGCCAGACATCAAGATATGGTACGCGGTGGAACGTCCCTGGTGAAGCCGAGATGTGGATGCGGATGTGGCTTCGATGTCAATGTGGCTGAGGCCCGAGCTGTAGAGCTTTTGTGATGTGCCCGGAGGCCAGAGCTCCAGGGCATGAACTGAAGGCGAAGGGCAGAGTTCTGCTCGTCGAAGGTTTGAAGGATCGTGGGAGAAAAGAAGAAGGTTAATTTCGTACTGGCAAGAGAAGCGAGAGAAGGATGATGAAGAAGAGAGCTGCAGCTCTCGACCCTGGACTCCCGGGCTGGTTGACTTTGCCAAGGCGGCCCTGCAGTGGGTTTGCCAAGTCGCTTCCAGGGACGAGGCTCCTTCGTCTCTGGATCGCCAAGCCTTTATCCCGTGACGATCCTGCAGGTTTCGTTCATGTAATCCTCGGCTGAATTCTTGTCTATTCTTATCACCGCGAGCTCCAAGTCACTACCCAGCACTCGTCAGTGCAATTGAGCTCCTCTATTCACGTGTCAGCCCAGTCATGATCTACCTATCACAGTCGAATGCTACGATGACCAAGCAAAAAAAAGCAACGGACAAGCCTTAGTCATCCGTTGGCACCCAGTCATGCTCCGACGCTTGGGTCCTTGCCTTGGCTGACCACACTTCTGTGTCGATAGGTACATACCAGGAATCGAAGCCAGGGATCGGAATGGGACCGGGACATCATTAAGGTACCCTTTGGAGCCGGTCACTTGCCCCAAGAATGGCTTCAGAAGACTTATAAATTGACGGATGTTCACGGGCGGAAAGAAGCGTCAAGAAATCCAAGCGTCACATTTTTCCACATGGCCTTACATAGAAATATTAGACAGAACATGGTGGCCATCTATCTCAGAAAAAAAATTCAGGAACGCCCGAAAACGAAAGTGATTATCCCAAACGCCGTCGAAATATGATGCACGCCTCGCAAACTCCTCCCACATGCCCGCCTGCGCCTCCACTATTTCCCGTTCATCTTCCACGTGCCCATCCACTTGCCCGCAGCAAATATCCACTGCCCGGCGACCACAGGCTCGCCCTTCTTGACCCTATCCACCAGGCGGTGGAGGGTTACAGTACCACCGGCATAGTCCTGCTTCTGGTTCTCCTGTACGGTCTTTGGGTTTGGCGGGAACGGCTCGCGGTTGACCGGCTTGGTCACGTTGTTGTGCGCGTCTGCTACTTTCATTGGGTCGCCCTGTTTGGTGCCGGTCAGCAATGGTCTCCCAGGTGGAAAAGCAGAGGGAAATGGGAACGGACCTGGTCAACGAAATCCAGCAGCACGAACCCGCCCTTCCGGCCCCACTCGCTCGTACACTTCTTTACGCCGTCCTTCAGGTTGCCCACCCCCGTGTCTCCATTGAGCGTGGCTGAATAGGTATCATTCGCCGCATAAAGACCCAAGGTCTCACTGATAGTTCTGTACAAGAACCTATTCATGAACCCCATCCTGTCGGTCGCCAGTACGTCCTTCAGCAGAGCCTGTCCCTTGAACGCCGACGGTCTCGTCGCATAGCAGGTATAGTTCGCCGGATCGAAGACTTCAAAATCAGTTTCGAAGATGTAGTCAAACTCCGGGAGGAGGTAGGGGACGGCCTTGACGTCGGCGGAGGTGCTAATGAAGGATACCAGCCGTTTCTTATCGAGGATCATGGACTGCAGTGTAGGCCACTGTGCGCCGGTCTCCGGGACGTACGCCAGATCCGCCAGACCCGCGGCGACGAACGCCTCCGCGATGCGGGTGGGCGGGATCTTGCCATCGTTGACCAGGAGCAGGGTGACGACTTCGTTCTGGTGCTGGCGCATCCAGGCATTGATGCCTATCAACCAGTCCTTGAGCAATCCGGCGTCGAAGATGCTGCACGTGGTGTGGCACAGGCGGATCTCGTTCATTTCGAGGTGGATCTGCGACTGCAGTAGTCGGATCCCCGCCGATAGCTGGATGCTCGCGTTGTGGAACTGGTTGCCGCCCGTCGCGAAACTGTTTTTGGCCGTCCGTACGAAGGCAGAGTTGTGCGCGCCTACGTGCAGGATGGCGTTGTAGGTTACGTTGCAGAGGGACGGTGAGGAGTTGCAGGCGGTCACGTCGTAGGCTGCGGCGGCGAGGTGGACGAGCCCGAGGCCGGCGGACAGGAGCAGGCTGGAAAGACGCATGGCGGATGGTTCGGTTCGTTTCGTGCGGACGAAAGTGGGACGATGGAAGGAAAGGAAAGAAAAGGAAAGAGAACGAGATATCGATCGATAGAAGTGCGAATCCTGTCTCCGGCCTTCTAAGTTGCTTTGTCGTCCTCAGCCCTAGCTGAGCTCAGCCCCACCTAGATCAAACAAAAATACCCCATCACCACCAATCCTGTGCCTGTGCTGCCACAAAGCTCAAACAGTAGAGTGAGGGGTGCCCAACTAGAATGCAGCGTGTTCGAGGTATCAAGGTATCTTTTCCAATCTCTAGACAAATCAGACATTGGAATAACATGCGGATGCTATTTCGGGCAGGGGCGACGTAAGGTGGACCCCGGCAATGGGCACTGGGCACCGGACATGATTGGGTACTTACTAACAACTGGGCACCGGGCTCTGGGCAGGGCTTTGAGGAGTTGCTGTTGAAACTTGAGCAGGCATGCGGAACACGCTAAGCTGCGTGATCCCTAACCCTGGGTGTGAGATCGTCTCCGGAAGTGGAGGCGAGACAGTGACAGTGGCAGCGGGGGCGGGGGGGTAGAGATGCTTCGCAGAGATGTCAGACTGAACGGGGGTTGCTGGAGATTCGAGAAGATCCGGTGTGATGAATACCATCATCGGGTAGAAGTCGTGATGGAAATGACAAACGAACGCCGCGACGAGCATGGAGATGAGCCAATCATGAGCACGCATATATAGCACCTATAGCTGTCTGTTGTACACACATAGCTCCCCGCAACCCCACCATGTAGAGTGGATACAGCAGGTGTAGGCTAACCCCACCTCCGGTAGATATCATTGTGCCATCAAAATATCCCTTTCCCCTCAATTCTCATTCTCCTCCTCACTGCAGTTACGATTCACGCCGATCACGCCCCAGCAATGTCTGCCTGTGCCTCCTATTTCTCGTCCTTCCTCCCGGAAACACTCGCAAAGTACTTCACGCGCAACCGCACATTCCTCACGCTGCTCCTGACCCCGCACCTGCTCCACCGGCTCTACGGAAACTACACGCTCTTCCACTCCCTCGGGCCCAGCGGAGTCCCACGGAACCCAATCGGCTGGGCGATCTCCTCGAGCCTCAAGCTCGTCACTCGGGAGACCCTCTCGACGACGCAGTACAGCTTGGATGGGCCTGCATATCTCGCACCTCTCCCCGCTCGAGCGGGCGAGCGTCCAACCAAGAGCTGGCATCCGGTCCCGCAGCGGCAGATCACGCAGCTGCCGTCGGAGGATGTGATCGAGGCGGTGCAGAGCGCGCTGCTGGAGATCCACGCGGAGTTCTACGACGTCACGGAGCAGCGCACGAGCGAGTTCGAAAAGCACGGGCAGGCGCTGTTCGTAAAGAAGGATGTGCCCGATGAGGGTGTGTCGAAGGCTGTGGTCAAGACGAAGAGGGAGGTCGCGCATGTGCACGAGACAGACGGGAGCGTGCATGTGGTTATGTCTTCGCATGCGGATTGTAGGGATGTTGTCGAGAAGGGGTGGGGCGAGAGGCATCCGCTCGCGGGTGTGGTGCTCGAGAAGGAATACCTCATGATTTATGCGCCGAGGGACTGGGATGAGGTCAACGTGGTGAGGGGTATTTTGGAGGCGGCGGTCAGGGGGGCGGTGGGGAAGGCGAAGCCAACGCCCGGACAGTGGAACTAGAAGAAGCATCACAGAGAGAATCGCATCATAGATGGAGATGCAAACCGCCCCCACCCCATAGAATATACATTATTTTTGCGATACTATGCCTGTCTAGTGGAATTCACATTGCCAGCCCCCATCATGCTCGTACCATCCACCATTAATCAGGTCCAATTCCGTGTCCCTCCAGTATTTCTCCTTCCCGTCGTGCTTAGTCTTCATATCCAAATCGCCAATTCCGCAATCGATACCGTCCACGCCAGGCGCATCCATATCGACTCTCAGAAACACCGTCAGATCCCTAACGGTCATGGCATCCATGAAGGTATCGGGGATGCTCCCCAGCGGCCCCTCCGGATCCAGCCTAATCTGAACCGCCGCAAGAATGGGCATCAACTCGCTCCGCACCAGGAACGCAACCACCTTCGCCTCCAACCTCTCCCGCTCAGCCTCCCACGTCGTACCAGCTGGCAACACAAACCTCTTAGGTAGCGTTCCGGGTATCAGGAACCTCACCGCGCGCCGCACCCTCTCCGGCTCCCCCGACGCAAGGTCAAGCGGACAGAAACCCCGCCCACCACCCTTCTTCAGCCTCAGCGCACAGGTCCGGCAGTGCTTGGCGCCCCGGGGCGCCGACGGGCTCTGCACCACCCACTTCGGTTTGAACTCGACTAGCAGCTGGCGCTCCGTGTGCGGCGACATATCGGCGACGAGGAACGCGTGCGACTCAGTGGTCTCGAGGTACATCCCGGCGCGTTTCTGCGGGCGCCCGTTCCGAGCCTCGAGCTCCCGTAGCCGCACGTTTTCGCGCACGATGAGCGACGGTGGGAGGCGGACCAACTCCGTGGCTACCAAGAGATCCCGGGGGAAGAGGGGGAACGCAGTAGTCGTAAGGTAGGTGTATGCGGCTAGGTTGGGCTGGGCCGACGGTAGCGTCTTGCGGAGTCTCAGCAGACGGTTGGCGAGCGAGATTGAGGGAGTTTTGTCGGCGGAGTCGGGCTGGGCAATGCGAAAGATGATGTTTGCTGCGCCTTCGGCGAGGTAGGAGAGGGAGATTTCGAGCGGAAGGATGGGGTCAGTGGTCGTGGGGTCAGTCGTATTCTTCGTCGGGGCAGTTACGGAGGCCGTCATTGGAGGCGGGGTAGAATATCCGGTGAGGGTAGAGTCGGAGGCAGCAGCGGGCACGACGGTAGCGGTGGAGGTCATCGTTTCGTTCGACGGCGGATGTGCGGAGGAGCGGTGTGGTGGTGGCAAAGGTGGAGGTGGTCGCGTGAAGAGGCGGGCGACCAGAGTCAGGGCGAGCGCAGCCACGAGTGTCGCGACGAGCGGGAATAGGTCCCAGGAAGCCACGATTGCGATTTATCGAGGTTTTTCCCGTATGTCGGGAGAGAATTTGGTTCCTGCAACTTTGCGGGGTGTTATAGCGAGATGGAAGAGGGGCGACGACCGAGGGGCAGAGGTTATCGCTAGAGGGAGGGGCGACGGTGAAGACGCAAAATACCGTAGAAAAGTGGGGAGCGAGAGAGGGATAGAAAGGGAGAGAGAGGGGGAATAGAAGGTTGATCTTCCCCGGGGAAGCCCCCATCACCCTCGCGCTTCGCCTCCGGTCCCTTGCTCCTCCAACTGGACGGGCCGCTGTTAGCGATAACCAACTAACTAGCTGAGCGTTCGTCTGAGTCCAAATTTTTCGCACAACACCCACGGAGCTTCCACCGAGATGCGCAATAGCGTTGTGTAACGCCACCATGGGGATCCCTCCCAAGACCACACAAGCTTCGAGGTGCCGAAAGCACGCAACTCAAGCGAACGAACGGGCGCGAAGCTGGGGAGGGGGGGCTGCGGATGACTGCCAGCCGGGGATTTACGAATCTGCGCCGCATTCTTCAGTCAGTATGCGAGGGCGAAACGGAGAAGTGTACTTTTGGGTGCTGCTTCTCCGAGTTGAATCACAAGGCCCACCCAAGTAGGTAATGCAACCGAGCGCAGGATTCCTTCGATTCCCAACTGCCAGTCGTCGGAGACTCTTATCTGCGGCGTGATATGTTAAGCAGCACTTCTTGAAGACCAACCACCGTTGGGGATTTGCGACCGGTTTCACTGCTACCATCATGGGTAGTACCTATGGTCACACCGCTTTCAACTTTTAAACGAGCGTGCTTCGTCTCTCGTCGACCGTTCGATTTGCGACAGGTTTCACTGCTACACATAGTCACACCACTTTCAACGACTGTGCTTTGTCTCTCGTTGGACATCATTTTCTTTCCAAAAAATGTACCCAGTGCAATCCTCATGGTCGAAGGTTGAAGAACAAGACTGTTAAGGGACTTGGTTCCGGTTCCGAATCCCGTCACATCACATCGTGGAAAACGAGGCGGCCACTCATCGCTGCTCCCGCATTCGTTCGCCTCGTGCGCCTCGTTCGATCAGAATATGAGATGAGTACGTCGGAAACCTGTTCATAGTCAGCTGTGCGCGTACGCATAACCAAGCACCCTGTATTCTGGTGGCGCAAACGTCGGTCCGGTGAGTCTTGAGCCAGGCAATGTGGTTGCGCGCCGAGATACTGATCATGTTCGCGACTCAACAGAGACCCTCCAGCTTTCCAGCTCGATTATGTACTCTCTCCGCTTTGATTAAATATCTGTTCAGCCCTGTAGGCAGCAGGGCAGTTGGGCGAGTTGGCGAAATGAAACGAGACGGGATGCTCCATGTCTACCGCTCTCGCACTATCTGATTACTCTACACGGATACGTATCGTTACTAAGAGCTGCATCAGCACCGGAAGAACGGCATAGCCATGGATTGAAGACCCACTGGCCCTTACGCAAGGCACGTGCATATACCTACCTATCCCATCATCACGCAGCGCTGTTGTTGGCCTTGCAGAATTTTGGGATGTCCCTACGCAACGCTGCTGTTGGCCTTGCAGCACGAACCTTGGGATGTCCCTGTCCAGCGGTTGATATGGGCTCAGCATATTCGCTACCGCGTGATATCGCCTGTGCCTGCGTAGCGCGACAAGAGGCAACATGGTATAATACATGCCGGGAATCGGGATGCAGCCCGGTAGCGGAAGCTAGGCTTACCTCAAGCGCCCCACCACGGGAATGATCGAGCTATACACTACGAAGGAAGGAGCCACTGCTTGCCGCCGACGTCTAAGGACTGCTTGGACTTCCGTAGTTGAGTTTGGCCAGGTACGTCTTGCTGGCCCTGTATATTTGTTGGCAGCCACAGTTAGAACTAGTAGGTGCATGCTATCCAAACGACTTTTTTTGTTTAGTTAATCATTACCCAAACGACTTTATCCGCTTCCCCGGCTGATGATGCGATCAGGCGAGTGATCGGTAGTGATATGTGATGGTGCTAAAAAGCGGCCGGTTTCCAGCAGTTCTGGGGTGACTGATATGGTGCACGGTATATCCAGACTCTGATGCCTGTACTTCCGAAAGGTTGAATCCAAACTTCCTCTTCCTCTTCCTCCAGGTTGTTTGGTTGGTTGTGGATGTTTTATGAAGCGGCCTTCAAGAATCAAAGCATCTAAAAATAGATGGTCCTCGGCACCCGGCCACAGCCGTGCAAGGTCTGAAAAGGGTACCGGGAAATTCACGCGCATCATTCCCCGACCAGAGAGTTAAAAGAAAGCTTGTTTCAGTTTGCTAGTCGCAGATCAATTGCTTTATCTCCCCGCGCAACAATCCCGAAGGTGTTCATCGAAGGCTGTGCACGCACTGTCACTCGAGACAGCTCCCAGTCGAAGCTACCTAGACACCATTGCCGCTTAGCTGCCCAGCTGACTGCCCGCACTACATTGATCATCGAGTGGTCAGTTAGCTCACCGCTGCTTGCAGGGTGTTACTGTGCGATGTCAAAAAATGTTGCATGGCCGGCATTGAGCGGCAAGAGGTACATACACATATGTACCTTCAGGCCAGCAGTACCAATCTACTTGGATAAACACCCCCTGGGAAAGTAACCCACGCCTTGGCCCTCGGCGACGAGTGTACATCTGAAGACATCATCTGCCTCTACTGATCCCAGTACGACCTGCCATTATCGCTAGAAGGGGCAACAGCTCTACCGAACGCTGCGCAGCAGCATGTACAATATCTATTTACTGTACGTAGTGACAACGCCGACAAGGAACAAGGAATCCGATATAGACTTTTTTTCTCCCCGTCGCTGCCTGATGGGTTGTCGCCTTGCCTCAACTACAAGTTACCCACTTGGGAGTACGCACGTGTGTGTGGACTACCGGAACATATAAACACGCACGTACCCACCGGCAACAATGCTTTTCTCCCGCCATCCGTCGCAGTTGAGACGAATCTAATTTTCTTTACCCAAATTAATTTTTTCCTCGTTGCATTTTCGAGCATTCTTTGCATATTCTCGACATGATCGCGGCTTCATATATACTCCTGCTCCTTGCCGCCGCGGTTTCCCGCGGCAAAGCCTGCGCTCTGCATGCCCGCTCGACGGTGGAACGAAGGGACTCCCCAACTGGACAATGTGGCGCGGCGAACAGTGGCTATACGTGCACCGCCAGCACCGGAGCGAATCAGTGTTGTTCGCCAGCTGGATGGTATGGACGCCCTTTACTTGCAAAATCCCGTGGAGCTATGTACTAACCAGGTCAAAGGTGTGGGGATTCGACAGCACACTGCGGTATGAACTTCCGATTTTGGGCCGAGCTTCCCTACTGTTGCTGATGGTAATTCTCCAGGAACCGGATGTCAAAGCGCATACGGAGTAAGTGACCCCGATAGTGACCCACGGGGGTGGAACAAAGAAAAACAATGAAATCTAACATGTGATAGACTTGCAGTCCCGCCGCAGCTGAGCCGACTTTGCCAGCAATTAGCACCCGCTCAAATCTTGGGAGCGTGCCATACGGTAGGCATACACACACCCTCACTTCCGGGACGACGCTGATTATAGTATAGGCTCGGAACTCTTTGCGTGCACGAAGGCGAATACCATTGCACTGTACGTGTGCTTTTGCTCATAGAGTGTCACTCGCTAACCCACTTTAGTACCTTTGATGACGGGCCGTACTCGTACACCGCCGCGCTGCTGGACTTGCTGAAAGAAAAGGACGTCAAGGCGACCTTCTTCATAACGTATGACTCCCCTCATACCTTCCATCCAACGAAACTGACGCCCCGCAGCGGCAATAACCTCGACAAAGGCGCCATCGACACCACCTCTACATGGAGCAGCGTAATCCAACGCATGTACGACGAAGGGCACCAAATCGGCTCGCACACGTGGACGCACGCCGACCTCTCCACCGTGACCGAAAACACACGGCGCTACGAGATGATCCGTAACGAGCAGGCGTTCCTGTCCATTCTCGGACGGTATCCCACCTACATGCGGCCGCCGTACATCTCGTGCAATACCGCCTGCCAGACCACCATGGCAGCGCTCGGATATCACGTCATCATCTGGGATCTCGATACCGACGACTATAACAATGTTACGCCAGAGCTCATCCAGAATGCTAAGAATAACGTCGATAACGCGTTGGCGGAGAATTGGGATTCCTATATGAGCATCGCGTATGGCTGACTCTTCCGCCCC